>NC_069120.1:38831244-39131244 GCF_025612915.1 Magallana angulata | reverse complement strand
GTTCATTGGGGCATTAGGTTTTAAAATTTGGCCGCTTTTTAATATTATTCCTTCTCCCTCCTGTATAAGGTCACATGTTCCACATCGGGGGTCGCCGCACTTTTTGATGGAAATAGTATTGCTGGACGAGAACTTTGCTTTGGAGAGAATTTTCCTCAGATTCGGCGCTTGTCGTCTGCTGTTTATTATAGATGATTGGTTAAACAGTTTTTTCATATTTTCTGATTGTTCTAATATTGGAAAAAAACGTTTTGCTGATTTAAAAATATTATGGTTACACGGATTATGTGTAGTTACAAACGGAATTTTCTCATCTTGTTTCTCCTCCTTAAGGCGGGTCCTTCTAAGTTGTGCTAAAGGAATATCCATAGCCCGGTTGATTCCGTCATTAATAAGTTCCACGGGGTAATTCTGTCGTCTAAGGTGTTGTTTTAACTCTTGAAGCCTTTGTAGGCGAAGAGAAGGGTGAGTCACAATAGTACATACACGCCGTGCCATGTTGTATGGAATATTCCTTTTTGTGTGAGACGGATGACATGAATGAAAATCCAAGTATTGATGGGAATCTGTTTCTTTGTTAAATAAATCGGTAATGATATTCTCGCCGTCTTTGATAATAAGAATATCTAAGAATGGGAGTTTCTCACGATGAACGTCTATAGTGAATTTTATCGAGGCCTGCAATTCATTTAAGATAGAATGAAATTTTATAAGATCCTCTTCCGTTTTGGTCCAAAAGATGAAACAATCATCAAGGTATCTTTTCCAGTTCTCTTTAATGTATAGCGTAAAATCGGCATCAAAGATATCCGGCAATATACTATAAAGTTTTTCTTCAAGGTACCCCATTACAAGTGAGGCATACGTAGGGGCAACTTTTGTGCCCATGGCAGTACCTTTTATCTGTAGGTAATTTTCATCATCAAAGAGGAAAGTGTTATTTTCTAGTACAAGTTTTAGTCCGGCTAAGATGAACTCTGAAAGCGCTAACAGTAAACAATTTATTTAATTTGGACTGTCGCATTCTGTTTTATTTATTTAAGTATATATATATATATATATATATATATATATATATATATATATATATATATATATATATATATATATATATATATATATATATATATATATAAACACACACTGGTGTAATATGGATACTTTTAAATTATGGAACAGTGTCGATTCTTACGTGTTTATTTTAATTAACATTTTAATCATAATATAAATATTAATTTTCCTATTAATAAATGCCACAGAGGATTTATATTTATTCAGTTTCAAAAAACATGCAGTGAAGCATTATCTGTTTTCGTATTACTAGCAAAGTCATAAAACATACATTGTTCTTGTCTAGTCAATTCATAACCCATAATGCTATGTACTTCCGCAAAAACTCTGTATGTACATGTACAGTTATCAAGATATTACTTTTAAAGGATTAAAATAAGATACTGAAACACACACACACACACACACACACACACACACACACACACACACACACACACACACACACACACACACACACACATATATATATATATATATATATATATATATATATATATATATATAAATGCAAAGCCACTTATGATAAGATTTTTTGTTCACTGGGGGGGGGGGGGTGTCGAATTACATGCATGGTTTGTCAAAATGTTCCTGATAAAAAAAATAACAACGTTATAGTATAAAAACATGTTTCAATGTCATTTCTTATTTGTTAATTTTGATAGGAATAGTATTTCCTTTTTAGATTAAATGAAGAAATGGCCTCATTGTCATCCAGTATAGAAATGGATTTTCTGACTTGCTCCATTTGTTTGGAAGTCTACAATGACCCCAAAACTCTTCCGTGTCTGCATTCGTTTTGTGCAGATTGTATTGATAATTACACGAAGGAGAATAACAGTAAGGCAGAACATCCTTGTCCGGAATGTAGAGAAACGTTTCATCTTCCTGAAGGAGGTGTTGGTCGAATGAAAACCAACTTCTGTTTAAAGAACCTTGTTGAATTTGTCTCATCGACCACAATAACGTCGAAAAAATGTTCATTTTGTCGTTTAAACGGCGAAGACTTTGAGGCAACCGCAAAATGTTTAACTTGTGAAGATTTTCTTTGTCCCGAATGCGCGGATCACCGCCATAGATCAACAACATTAACATTTCAACATCGAGTTGTTCCCCTTGCTGATGTGTCAGCTGGAAAATATAACGATGAAATTCGTGCACAGCAAAAAATTCCTTGTGGAAAACACGAATCAGAAGAATTACGATTCTTTTGTGAAACTTGTGACGTTCCAGTGTGCCGAGACTGCATTGTTCTCGGTCACCAGAACCACAAGTGCCTGGCTCCATCAGATGCAAGAAAGCACTTGGATGAGAAGCTTGACTCTCTCATGACCTCTTTGAGAAGAAAACTAACAGATACTGATATTGGGATGAAAACAATTGTTTCTGAATTGAATAAAGTAGAAACAGGTAAAAAACATTTCAAAGAGACATTAGAAATAGAAATGAATACCATCTTAAGGGAAATTATGAATTCAAAATCCTTAGTTGAAATTGAATTTGATGAATTGGTAAAATCAACAGAAATCGACCTTCACCAAAAAATGGACGCTATCGAAGCAAATAAAAAAATGCTTGATAATACCTTTTTCTTTTGCAATAGCATTTTGAGACGTGGAAGCGATATGGAGATTCTTTCTATGACAAAAGAGATGAAAGAGCGTTTATCAATTCTGCAAACGCAGAATAATTTTGAAAACTGCATAATAGAAAACATTGATTTGCCCGTTTTTCATTTTTGTAAGAAGAAATCTATTTTTCAATTGATTAAATATAACAGGGATTCCCAAGAAAATGTCAATAAAATTTCTACAAAGTCCCAGGAGAAAAAAGGATATGTTAATAAAACATGGCCCCATCTAACACATGCGATTCAATTAAATGAAAATACAAATGACTGCAATTCAATTTTCAGCAGTGTGGCTTGGGTAGACGGAGATAGAATTGCAATTGTCGATCAAAAAAAGGAAACGTTAAACATCATCTCAAAAATATACTCGGAAGTTAAGTCGGTAGTTATATCCAACTGCACGGAAATAAGTTCTTTAAAGGAAGGAATGGTTTGTAGAACAACACAAAACAATTTACATATTCTTAGTAGTTCCTTAACAATATTAAAAACTTTTCCGCAGGCTTTGACGATGTTGACATCGAATGCAACATCAAGTAAACCATGTTGGATGATCAACAACGATTTCATATGTGTATTAGAAAAGCAAGAAGTCAAACAAATTCGTGTTTGGGATTTCAACGATGGGCCACTTTTGAGAAAGCCTAAATTTGGACATGTTTTGTCAAACGGAAAGTTTGCAATTTCGGATTGGAAAATGAATTGCGTATTCATCATCAGCAGATCAGGACAAGTGGACCGTAGAAAATATTGCACTTATGATGGTTCACCTCCAGGTGCTATTTCATCAGATTCGAGCAATAATATTTATGCATGCGTCGAAATGAAAAATATCGTTGTTGTTTTCGATCTATCTGGGAAGACATTGCGTTCCATAAATATAGGTTCCATTGTACAAAACCCTAGAAGTCTATCCGTTAATGGAGATAACAACTCGCAAATGTTGATTGCAAACAGAAAATCTGTCGTTATTATTGAGCTTTTCTAAGTTTTTTCATAGTCTTAAAGTTAGACCTAACCATATGATTTTTATTGTGCATTTTCATAGACTTTTTTTTACCAGATTAATTTGATTCTTGATGAAGTTTGTGACTCGCATATCAATAGCAAAATCAATTTAAATCTGCCAATTTTTAATTAAGACAATTCTATCCTTTATTTACAATGAAAATAAATTTAAACAGTAGAATATCATGAAATAGCGGTTATCAATATATTTGTAGTCACACTATATCATCATACAGAGGTCGTTGATTTTGATTGATTTTAATGGATGTACTTTGCAATTTTTGTGTTTTTATCGAGACAATCTTATATATAATAATGCTTATGCTTACAATAACATACACTCATATTAGTCCGCTTTGATTAAATGAAAACCTATAGAGCTATTTTTATTTGTCTTATAAAAAAAATAAGTTTCAAAGTGGTATTGGACACCTTAATGTATCCATATGGATGAACGTTCATCATGTTTAATATGAAATCATCTTTTGTAAATTTCAAATTGTACAGTATTTGGTCATTTAATGAATTTTAAAAATGTGTATTAAAGAAAATAATGTAAAAGGCCAAGCGAGTACCGACCGCACAATTTGAAGATCAGTAGCTGATTACCTTTTAAACCTATTGCAGTCCATCTAACTCTGGGACATCATATATCAGTTAGGGGGTCTTGCAGGCAGGCTTGAAACACATCAGACATTTTAATTTTACCAACGTCATTTGGAGCCATATTCTTCATACAGCTAGATTGGTGCAAAACAGTCTTATTATCTTGAGAAAACTCAGGTTCGACTCGATCAGAACATTACTTCATATCAATATCTTATCATATACCAAGAGTCTTTAAAAAATACGAATAATGTAGGGTCCTTATAAAAAAAAATTAAAATCATGTTAAATTGCCATAGAAAGTCATCAAACCGATTAGAACAATGGCTGCCATAATTAAAATTAACCGAGTATCTGAAGTCATGTACCCTTATTATAAGCCTTATTTCTTTTTTGCTGATTTTTTTTTCTTCAGAAACTCGTTGCATACGTAAATTTTGCATTCGCTGTTTTTGCTAAGCATTAAAATGAGAGCTTCATGTTGCACACATTTTAGCAAGCACACTGCAAGACTAGATAAGTACATTTGTACATGTAGCTGATTATTTTATTTCTCTATCTGCATGAACTTTTACAAAGAGCATCTCAGACTGTTTGAGTTTGAAGTTTCAAACTATCTACTCAAAGTGTACTGTATGCACGATACGATAATCTAAGTAAAAATGGGAATCTCTGTAATTCGTTTAATTAAGCTATAAATTTGATTTTATTAATTTATTCAGGAAAAAAGGAACGACTTTTCGTAAATATTGCAAAATAACCTCCTCGAAATGTTGTTTTAAACTCTATGTAGTTGTTACCCCATATAATATTGTTGATTATGTGCATATACCCGATGGGCGTGGTCATAATGACACGAGGGAGCGTAGCTCCCGAGTGTCGTTATGACCACGCCCATCGGGTATCTGCACATAATCAACAATATTATACGGGGTAAGTTACTTGTACCATTGTTTACTAACATCATTATATATTGTAAAACATGTAGTTATTTGGTGCACACTTGCCTATATACAGAATGGTACCAATTTTGGTGACTTTACAATGCACTGTGTATTTCATGTATTACTATTGTATAACTTTCTATCCACATTAAAAGATAAACGTTATTTTGTCTTATACAATCATTAAAAAAAATCATATAAATATTTTGGCGATTCGTTGTTATATTTATTATTTCACATTTAATCATTTTCTGACTTCCAGTACCGGTATTTGCTTCAAAGAATCTACATAAATGCAATTTAATTTTCAAGAACTCATACATGTATCTGTGCAATGCCTCTGTTCAGAGAATTACTAGTAATTACGGTGTAAATTCAGTTGATGGTGGTAGTTACTCTTTTAAACATCCTATTTGCTACCTTGTATCTATAATACTATTTGTTCTTTTAATTTGGTTGTAAACACGTTTAATATACAATACAATAGATTTCTATATTTAAGATAATCAATGAAACATAAGCGAACAAAAATATTTCTAGAAATATGTGGCGCGAAACAATAAATGACAAACGACTTATCCGAATGGCTAGCCCTATTCACCCTGTCCACAAAACAAGTTTATCATTCAAACGCGTTCTTATCACGTGATTTTTTCCATATAAAAACTTTATACATGATACCCGTTTTTCTACTTGCACGTGTTTCTCAATTTATTTGGACACATGAGTGAGAATATGGAAACGGAACGGAAAAGACGAAACCATTGACGACATTGCCTTGTCCCAAGCCACTAACGTGATGAACATGCTAGAGGACAACTTCCAATGCGAACAAATGGAAATAGCCAGGTTGCTTTCGTAGAGGACCCTGACGTATCAAATCTTATTATCTCTACAGAGAGCAAGAATACGAGAAAAAACACCAAATTGTCCTGTTCCGTATTTATGGAGTGGAGAAAAGAGAGAATGGCGACCAAAGGAACAGTCATTCCTGAACTCGCACTTTTTGATACCGAAAACATCAACTCATTACTGGGTAAATTTGTAATTGAAGCACGAAAAAAGGATAGACCACCCTACCCCCTCGTTCTTCATACATAATTACTGTTGGCCTACTCCATTACATGCGTGAAAATAGAAACCATCGCAATTTTTTGGACGAAAAAAAAATCTGGTTTTTACGAATTTCGTAAACAATTGAGTGCACGAATGGCACAACTGACGACCGAGGGTGTTCGATCACATGTAAAACAGGCAGAGCCAATTAGCATTGAAACAGAAAACAAGTTGTGGGAGTTGGGTCTACTAGGCATCCAGACAGCAAAGGCTATAGTTAACATCGTGTTCTTCTATAATTGTAAGTTATTTGGACTGCATGCAGAGAACGAACACAGGCAACTCTCGGTGGATCAGTTTGAGCTGGGGACTGATTAGGAGGGAAAGTTTATCAAATTTTCCGGGAGGGCCAACAAGACATATAAAGGTAATGGTTTTCCCTATTTTACAATTCTCTCTCTCTCTATCTCTCTCTCATTTACGCAATTATCAAAATATATACTTGTGGTAATAATCGAGCAAAACAGGCTTCGTTTTGTAAAATGCATTTTAATTAACATCACTGGCTACATCTTTACCCAAAAACTTTATTAATTTGATTTTACTTTGAAATATTTAATATACCCAATCCAAGGAATCTAAGAAAGATACGCGCATGAAGATTAGTACATGTATCTAAATAATCTAATTATAAATAATCAGTCCGGTTTCACCAGTAAATATAAGCATTACTTATCGTTTTTATGTATGTATACAGTCATACACTAGTACTTTGATGATAAACAAATCATTGAGATATTATCACATCATACGGAATTATTAATACATTTTTTGTCCTTTTCCTCAGTAAACAACTTATTATGAGTCTTACTTTTGGAATTGTTTTCAATATAGAAGGATACCTACTCTCTACAATTAAAGGTAGGGATGATAGGGTGCCAATTTGTTCACATTGCCGATTTCTTGTGCAGAGAACAGTAAAACTTAAAAAAAAAATTAAATGTGCACCAACATTGACAATAATTACATATTAATCATACAAATGTTTACTTTGTTTGTAAGTAAATCTCTAAAGATGTAAATAAGCACTGCAAACAAAGATGTGTGTATTTAATAAACTACTACATTACACTTAGCCAGATAAAATGTAATCAGGGTGAAGCTACAAGGGGCGAGTGGTGCAAATTTACCAATTTGTCGCCATACACACAGAACACCAAATAAAGAAACTGTGAGTAGTGTGTGGAATGCATAAAAGATGGCGGCAAATTATCTCAAATAATCAGTGCAAAAACCAACAAATAGGCTGTTATTTGTTACCTATCCTGCAAAAACATTGATAAAAAATGTTATCATCACATAACATAGCCGATTAAGGTAATGTGTACATATGGTCAACGTACATGTAATTCTAATATACAAGAAGGCGGACGTATCAGGCGGGGATCCAGAAAATTAAATTTCAAAAATGATCGGTTGAATTACATTGAATGCTTTGAAAATTGTTTTTAACTATCGCACGGATCAAAATCCATGATAGAAGCTATGTACAGTGTAATTGGAAATACCTGTGTTGAATGAATGGTACAGTAGGATGTGCGCAAAAGAGTCCCGTCTTCTCTTTCCTATCCTATATTTATTGGAATAATAAATCCGATTTAAAGAGTCAAATTAAAAATCAAGTACGGATATGTACCTGTTTATTGAAAGTAAAACTACTCATAATTTATCTACAGTGCATCGTTATGGAGCTACACAGAAAGTTTTATATTAATTTGCCGAGCCAAATAAAAAAAACCTGGAAAACGAAGAGAAAACAAAGTGGGGAGAGAATAACTGACAAATTTATTAAGACTATATAGCACCCCCCCCCCCCTTGAAATGTGTATACTGAAAACAGATTATTGAGTACAACATCCGCACACGATTTAAAGAAAATTTCATGTTTTTTTTATCATTTTCGCTAGCTAATGTAAGACATCACAAATACCCCAAACCCCCTCACGGAAAAGGAATGCATGCTTGGTGATGAGAGAGAGAGAGAGAGAGAGAGAGAGAGAGAGAGAGAGAGAGTCGATGTAAATCACAGGTGCGCTAACACCGTTAAAATTAAAGCTTGCTAGTTGGTCTGCCCTACCCTAGCTACCTCCTCTCTTTTCTCCTTTTAGAGGTTTAATTATTGTCTATATATTCCTGTATCAATTCAAATCAATTTCAAATTCTAAATCAAAATTGAATTTGACACTACAAAACACACCCTCTCTCTCTCTCTCTCTCTCTCTCTCTCTCATATCGACAATGGCATTGTCATACCCTGCAATACACTATTCTTATCTGGATTGTTGTCGTTGAGGTTGTAAATCATTATATCTTCTATGGTTTAAATCTATATCATAACCTATATTTTGACATGTCGATTATTTCATTGAGTGTCGTTTCATAGCCTAAAACCACACTCAGTTTTAATTATTTAGATTAAACATCTTTCTTCGCGAGCCGATTTTTACACAGTTGGGGGGTGGGGGGATACACTTCGGGTTAAAATTGTTCGGGGGGAATACATACAGGGTAAACAAAATCACTTAGATTCGCAAAGCCAACAGTGTTATCACTAATTTAATTGTTTATACTGTGTGGGGTTAATTCATCAATATTAATTTAACCATTTTATAACCAGTATATAAGAGCTATTAAGACATTTATTTGTAGGAAAGAGCATGTACGAATGATCTTTATTTAGAACCGTTTGATGTTGCTAGGATACAGGTTTCAGATCCATGATTTGATTGGTTAATTTAGATATTGAATCTCGAATTTCGAATCTTGAATCTCGTATATCGAATCTCGTATTTTGAATCTTGAATCTCGAATGATCCTTCTCGGCTTTCGTATATAACAGTTAGCTTGATGATATTACTTTTTATTTGCTTTCATGTAATGTATACTTCTTTTGCATTTACACTACCATTAACCAATAAATGTTATCACGTATTCAAATGAATAGCTATACATGCATGGTCAGTCAAACTTTCATTCCACCAACAGCGTGTGATTTGCTTGACCGTGCGTGCTCAAACTTTGTACTTCGATTACAATACTGCGCATCGATTGGCTGTCAGATTTCAATGCAATGAATACTATTTTGCATATCAAATACAAATGATAGCACTGAACAATGACATTGAATGATGGTCTGCGACTTTTTGTAGTAAATAGTAACACGTGGTCAGTCAGAACTTGTTTTATATTGAATTAATCGGGGAATTTGTTGATAATATTATAAGGAAATAAATTGATATTTTTTTCTGATTTGGGTACATAGTTTGTTCACAATATGGCAATTATAGCAATAAGATAACAGGAAGCAAACCAGGCTTTATGTGACCACTTGTTGATATTATAGAGTATCTTACAGTCCGATATCATATTATATCATTTCGTCAACTGATCTGCAGGAGTGTTTTTAACAAAGGTGAATAATAAATTTTGTTTTGTATGTTGTCAGGAGGCTTTAATCTGCGACATATTACAGCCAAGGAATTGAAACACCACTTTGCAAAAGAATTTTTATATGAGATCTATAAAGTTAACATCCATTGCGTCAAAGAAAAAGGTTTAGAACGTTTTATTTACGACTACTAGAAAACGAAGAGAATGGAAATGTACTATTCAGTTCCCAACCATTCGGAGTTAACAAACTATCTAACCTTTTAACAAGAGGCCAATTGGCCTTAACGGTCACCTGAGTAGTATATATCCAATACAAAAACTTGTCATGGAGTCTCATATATGCATCTATAATTAATTAGGTTTCATACTGGAGTAGAAAAATTATAAATTTGTAATGACAACCACATTTAATTCAAAAAGAACTGTGAAACCTATAATTTTGGTGAAAAACTAAAAGATCTGGTCTACAAAATAATGAATTCAGTTTTCCTTTCAGGTGTGTGGGAGTAAAGAAGATAATTTTTTAACGTTATATGCATTAACATCTATACATCCATTTTGGCCCTGCCCTAGAGTCAAAACCCATACCCCAGGGGACATGAAAATTAAAATTTCAGTAGAGGACTTCCTGGTAAACATAATTATTAGTCGGTTTTTTTTATACAGATGTGTGAGAATAGAGAAGAAGATTTTTAAACATTATATGCATTAACACTTTATTGCCATATTGCCCTCCCCCCCTCATGTCCTGAACCCCTGACCCAGGGGCCATGAATTTCACAATTTAGGTAAAGGAGATTGTGGATATCATAACCATGTATTCAGTTTTTTGCCCACATGTGTGGGAGTAGAGAGGAAGATTTTTTAAGATTTAAATCATTTTTACTATATGGCCATATTGGCCCCACTCTAGAGCATGAACACCTAACAAAGGGGTCATGAATTTCACAATTTTAGTAGAGAGTCTCATGGACAT
The DNA here is from genome assembly GCF_025612915.1 of Magallana angulata. Lineage (NCBI taxonomy): Eukaryota > Metazoa > Mollusca > Bivalvia > Ostreida > Ostreidae > Magallana > Magallana angulata. The sequence continues at coordinate 39,120,503 of NC_069120.1, read as the reverse complement.
CATAATCATGCATTTAGTTTTTAACAAATATATATGGGAGTAGAGAAGAAGATTTTCTAAGATTTAATACATTTTTACTATTTGGCCATATCGGCCCCACCCTAGAGCCTGAACCCCTGACCGAGGGGTCATGAATTTCACAATTAAGGTAGAAGGCTTCATGGACATCATAACCATGCATTTAGTTTTTAACAAATATATATGGGAGTAGAGAAGAAGATTTTCTAAGATTTAATACATTTTTACTATTTGGCCATATCGGCCCCACCCTAGAGCCTGAACCCCTGACCGAGGGGTCATGAATTTATCATTTTTGGTAGAGGGCTTCATGAACATCATAATCATGCATTTAGTATTTAACAAATATATATGAGAGTAGAGAAGAAGATTTTCTAAGATTTAATACATTTTTACTATTTGGCCATATCGGCCCCACCCTAGAGCCTGAACCCCTGACCGAGGGGTCATGAATTTATCATTTTTGGTAGAGGGCTTCATGAACATCATAATCATGCATTTAGTATTTAACAAATATATATGATAGTAGAGAAGAAGATTTTCTAAGATTTAATACATTTTTACTATTTGGCCATATTGGCCCCACCCTAGAGCCTGAACCCCTGACCCAGGGGTCAAGAATTTCACAATTTAGGAAGAGGGCTTCATGGACATCATAATCATGCATTTAGTTTTTAACAAATATATATGGTAGTAGAGAAGAAGATTTTCTAAGATTTAATACATTTTTACTATATGGCCATATTGACCCCACCCTAGAGCCTGAACCCCTGACCCAGGGGCCATAAATTTCACAATTTTGGTAGAGGGCCTCATGGACATCATAACCATGCATTCAGTTTTTTCCTCACATGTGTTGAATTAGAGAAGAAGATTTTTGAAAATTTGGCTTTTTTTGCATATTTGGCCCCGCCCGTGGCACCCCAGGGGTGGTAGAGCCATAAATTTCACAATTTAGATTCTTCTTACCATAGAGATGCTTCACACCAAAAATGGTAACAATTGGCCTAGTAGTTTTCAAGAAGAAGTTAAAAATGTAAAATTGATAACGCACGACGCACGACGCACGACGCACAACGCACGACGACGGACGAAGACCAATTGCAATAGGTCACCTGAGTGACTCAGGTGACCTAAAAAGCATGTGCACAGAAGCTAACATTCCAGGCTTCTTCACAAACCATTCAGGTACGCGTACATGCGCTACATCCCTGTACCAAGCGGGAATTCCGGAGCAAGAAATAATGAGAAGGACTGGACATAGATCAGTAGAGAGTACAAAAGACCCTGCTTGGAAATGCTGCACGAAAAGTCAGGTGCTTCAGAAGCTGGAATCCCATCGTCGTCGGGGGATGAGCTTGAGGAAACGCCTAATTTCTGCACTATTAATTTGCAATAAAAACTGCGTTCAAATATCAATTTCCATTTATCAATAATGTATTTTTGCTTTTATTTATTTCAGTACGGATTGATTAAAAATATTTAGTTTGGTAGTTGTTGTTTTTTCCTAACATTTTGGGCGGAGTTTGAAAAATTGTGGGGTATGTACGGAATAACCCACACTTTTAACAATAGAAAACACGCCAAGCATTGGTACAAATCTTTATACCTCTATATGATGAATAGTTTGACTATGCTATCCAATGTTCCGAAATGAGTCACAGACAGCTACTAAACAACATTTATCCCATGACCAATAACTTTCCCTTAATCTTTATGAAGGTGTGTTTCGCTTATCATCAAAAGTGTGGAGATAATTTATATATCATATAGGAGGAGTTATGCTAAAGAAGCAAGATCATGTTAATTTCAATTTAAATTTAAACATCAAAACGGAAATGAAACATTCGAACTATCAATGGTAAAGTTTTATCAACAAAACTAGTAAATAATCATAGCAGTTCAATTTGGCTAGTTTGAAGTCTTAACATTTCTTGTGCAGAAATAAAAACTACAAATAGTCTTTAACAATAAGCCATTTCTTTACAAAAATAACATTGATACTGATCAGTTATCCAAGCGAATAATTTTTTCATTTATTGGACCTAGCACATTTATCTTTCCGGAGACTTTTCGGACATTGGAATCGCGTTGTTTATTTCTTTGTCATTTTCCGGCTCCTGGGTTGGTACTGAACAATTCTTCAGGTGAATAATTTTCTCACTCATAGGAATTTGCCCATTTTCCTTTCCAGCGTTTTCAGACAAGAACAATCGCGCTGTTTCTCTTTCTGGCATCTTCCGGCTCCTTTGTTATTGCGTTTTTCTTCCCGGCATTTCTATTCTGCCAAAGGGATTTCCGAGGTGGCTCTAATGCACGACTCACCTCAACAAGTTGCTGCTCAGATTGCCTCTAGTACGTTCTTACGGCGGAACTTCGGTGGCCTTTTCTTTCCATTATCTGCCGTTCCTCAAAACATAGTCAAATAAAAGCAAATTAAACATAACACACATACAACAAAAATTACAGTACACAGATAATTTTGATACTCTTATCACTTGAATCATACAACTTACCGTACTGAAACAAGGTCGTTGCGCAAGTACGTTTCCCTTAGTGGTTTAAAAAGTTCCCAACAAACCCTTTCTCAGCACAAATGGTCTTGATAATGGGTTCCAATTTGTTGACCCCCATAGGTTGAATTCCAAAGCGGATTTCGGGTCCTGGTAGTGGCATTTTAAGGACCTTGCTCCACCATAGAGATATGAGATGCGCATATATAGATATAGATATATATATATATATATATATATATATATATATATATATATATATATATATATATATATATATATATATATATATATATATCGTGGCGTTCCCGATTAAGAGAAGTTGAGGATCGATTTTGCAAGAATGTTTCTCTGGTGAAGTCCCCCAGCAAACTTATTTAATGTTCACTCATGAAATTCAATACATGTATAAGTTTTGCCATCGAAAACGTAGCATTTCAACTGACAAATCTCCAATTTTCTGTGTTCTTCTAGGTCCGGCAATCCAAAAAGCTGGCAATAATAGTAAAACACTGTATTTATGTAGCTTTTTGAAAAATGCAATCCAGGGAAATTCTTCTTCTTAAGCTCGTCCTTTTGTTCTTAACGGATCTGCTTGCTTGACAGACATACCGATTCCGTGAGATGCAAGTTCCTTCGTACGCGCGCCCATAGTTTTCCTGAAGTCATGGAAACGGGTGTCCTTTGCATCTAAAAGTCCATGTCGCGTACGCCTTCCTCCCGCATGAAACGCATGGTACCGGATCAGATCGGAGTCTTTAGGATGGGGGTAGTGGGAGCCTGGCTTTAATCACAAAACACGAGAAAGTGAATCCTAGTTCTTGATATGAATTTGTTAACGTATGCATGAAAGTTAACAAGTATGCAATGAACTTCATGTATATTACCTGATTTTAAATCTAGTAAAGGCTTTAATAAATATCGTAGTTATAAAAAAAACATAACCCATTTAAATAGTAAAATATACCTTAATGGAATTCCATACAAGTCAAAGTGCATAAGAAATATACAGTTCAGAACTCTATATGTTGTATAAGAAATACAAAATACATACATTGTGGGTCTCTATGTCATAAAAACAACTGTAGGAACGTGGTTCTGAGAATTTGTGCATGGTGCTCGTGGAGCGGAAGTACTACTATAATCTCTGAACCGGTTATGTATATATAAATCAGGATTATAACTGAACATAATAAACAATTCCGGAATGTTTCTAGTACATGGACCGATAAGATGACCAGCAATGCACCTAATAATTCAAACTTGTTCTTGATTTTTTCAACGGAAGGAATTTACTTCTAAATTTGTCAGTATGTTCCCAGCTTGTATTATTCAGAACATACTGTTTTTGTTCTTCATAATATTAATACACAAGGTTTAAATTGTTGAAAGACGATGATAATCTATGGCATTTAAATGCGTAAAGATACAATCTAGATGAGTTTAAAACGCATACCGGTATTAATTAGTATTGCATGTTATATGTATTTTTATTTGTCAAGTATTGTATGGTTAAAATTGTTACATATTTACAAACGCTTCCGAAAAATTGACTGCATAATTCATCGTTCAGTTTACATTGACTTATTGCCTAACTCTAGTAATGCAAATGAGCTTGTTTACTGCATACATTTATTCCCTATTGTATTTTCTATAGGCAGTACGTGTGCTTTTTATAAACGTGTGTTATAGGTTAATGTCGATCATAACAGAGAAATTATGACTATCCCGATTTAAAGAAAACCAGAGACTGCTTTGAATATTAGCAATAAAACAACTAGGTAAGGTTAGCTTAAAATCCATGCCCAGTGTGTAGAGAGATGTTTACAGAAATGTTTGCTTTGTATTTAATTGACACTGATGCATTTGTACAACACCTTACTGATGATTTTTTTTAAAATTCTGAATGTGCGGTATAGTTCCTTATTAAACATAAATTGCAGACAGCAATACTAGAAGTTGCAAAACTTATTTAACTGGAAAGATTAAAAAAAGATTGATCCTTATGCCACTATTAAAGAACGAATAGCGTCGCTTCATTTAAAGTTTATCAGATTGTATTGTATGAATTGGAGTTAATGCAAAGAACTAAACACATGCTAGTGTGTTGTGTCATTTAGCTGCCATTCTTGAAGACTGTGGAAATCTCTGCAAATAGGTAACATATAATGTTGAATAGCATTAAGGATATTCTCTTAAATCAAGCTTCATAATTTTAATACTACTTTAATTTGTTTCGTTGATTAACAAACTGATTTTACTTATGCATTTAACAATAATCACATCTCTATAATAATTGTATGTTATTTTTTGAGTTTCTGAATAGTTGTGACCATTTTAAACATTTTTAAAAAGCATTAAACTTCATGAGACGACCTGGGTTCCTTCTATAAAGATATATGAAAATATTCAAAATCTAAAGGTTTAATATCAGGAGTTTTCTTCACTTAATAACAGGTAACGTTTTAATAGCATATAATTCAAAATATAACAATAGATTTGATGAGTTATATTTCACCAACTAGCCTCATTTAGTTAAAAACATTATAGATAATGAATTATAAAATTGTTTTTTAAATAATATAAATTATTATTTGCAGAAACATGGATTTTATGGCCAGAAGTTTAAAAGAAGATTATTTGACATGCGTGATATGCTTCGAACTATTTACAGAACCAAAAAGCTTGCCATGTCTTCACACATTTTGTGAAGGCTGCTTGAAAGTCTTATTAGATAAGTCGTCTAACAAATTAGAATTGACTTGTCCAACATGCCGGGAAACTGTCCAATTACCATCTGAATCAGTGTCTTCTTTGAAAACAAACTTTATCTTTAAGGACATTATCGTCAAATTATGTTGCTCTAAAATTTCTCGGCCTACACGATTGTGCTCCTTCTGCATCCTTCATTCAAAAGAGGTGGAGGCTACCCACAAATGCGTAACATGCTTAGATTTGCTATGTTCCTTCTGTGTGCGACATAGACATCTCTTCACTAGACAGACTGTGTACCATACAGTTATTAGTCTTAACGATTATTTGGCGGGAAAGTACAAGAAAGAGAAGAACCATGAAATACTATGCGAAAAACACCACGACAAGATACGTTTCTTTTGCCCGCAATGTTCTGTTCCAATCTGCAGTGAATGTGCTCTGATGGAACATAGATATCATGAATATGTGCCATTTGCAGAGGCAAGACACATTATAAAAGAAGAGATAGAGATAAGTTTAAAGGAATCAAAAGCAAAACAAGAAAAACTTAAACAAGCAAAAGTCTCTCTTATTTCAAAATCGGAAGAGATCTCATCGAATGAAACCTCCCTCCTTGCTATTGTTGATTCAACTTTTAAGGAAATTCAATTAAGAATAAACAAACATCGTCTTAATATTGAGGAACAAATCAAGAGAAAGTCATGTGAAGAGAATGAAAAAATCAAGGTCTACATTACTGAAAATTTGAATCTCCAATTACAGATAGAAGAATCAGTCTCGTTTTGTGAAAAAATTTTGTCAAACAGAAGTGATATGGAAGTAGTTTTCTTCCTGGAAGATATGAAATCATCATTAATAAAATGCTCAAATCAAGATGATCAGAATTACCAGGTTATTCTTCAAAGTTTGGAAATCAATGTCGAAAGAGAACTTCACAAAATCTTTAATTTGAAAGAAGTTGTCAATGATGCTAATGCTTCAACATCAGCCACAGTGAACTCTGACACGTCTCTTACTGCTCACGACGAGGAACAAAACACTGAGTCAACAGACCCAGAGTATTCAGAAAATAACACTGACAACACACTGGAAAGGGAAATCTTAAACGAGTCACAGACAAATGCTGCAGGTCCTACAGCTATCTCTCCAAAATGTTTGAAAACATATGACCTATCAGGAATTTCATGCGAAAAGCCTAGAAATTATTCTTCTGTTACTTGGATTAGTAAAACTTCATTCGCTCTCGTAGACGAACAAAACCAGACTGCAGTAGTCGTCAACGATGCACGTGGAAAAACCAAAGTATTTTCCCATCCGGTTCAGGAAATTGTTACCATTGCTTATTTCAACGACTATCTCGCATGCAAAACACAGTCAGGAGATATCTATATTTATTCTTATCCGGACTGGAAATTGGAAAGAACTTTTAAAGGAGCTTACGCCCTATCATCGCGCTCTTCTGAGTTGATTTGGGTTACGAAAGAAAAGATAATGATTTTTGCGAAATACTCTATTGAGGAAAAGGACATCAAAGATGAAGAGGGAAAGTCCTTTAAGTTTAGAAGGCCATTCCAGTTCTGTTGTCTTCCTAATAAGTCCTTTGCGCTTACAGATAAGTATTATGAGAGTCTGTATATGTTAGATCAAAGAGGACACATCTCGGCAAGACTTACGCTACCTGGGAAACTAGGTGCACTTTCATGCGACCAAGATAATCGCATTTACTTGACCTGCTATGAATCGAATTTTGTCAGCATCCTAGACACAAACGGAAAATGTCTGAATACAATATCTCTGTGTTGCATTCTAAATAGACCTAAAACAATTTCTGTTCGAAATGAGGAAGCAATGTTGGTTGCGAATAGAGATGAAGTCGTTCTTCTTTCACTTACATGAATTTCTATGTGACACTATAATTGGACTAAAAGCAGAATGTAGCAAATATGCTTAAAAACTCATTAGTATAAAATAATACCTAAATACGTGTAAACAAAAGAAAGAAAAGATATTAACTGGACAATAAATTAAGAAAAATGCATTGTACTTACAATACTAGGAATTAATAAAACGCGTTTGTAAACATGAAGAAATGTAAATTATTTGATACCCGTAAGAATTCTAAGATAAGATTATAACTATCATAGTAGAATGTGTTAAGTTCAATCAAAATTCATATAAACAAGATTTATCGATTGATAAAATGTGTATGTAAGTAATTTCTTGTATAGAAATATAACCAAAAACATCTCTGAATTTAGTTTACTCAAAAGGGATTTCTGGAACAATTTGGACTAAATTTACGTATATAATTATGTCATATTTGGGACAGAAAGATGTGTTCAAGTGTAATAAATTTCAAATATATTTTAGGACTAATCACACAAAATTGTAACAGATATCAACAATTCTATATTTCATATCAAGAAGGTTTGTGGGAGGGGGTAAATATTGTAAAATTAAGTTTTTGATGTAGCAACTAATTACAAAAATCAATCAGATTTATTTAATATGTGACACAAAGTCTAATATGTTTAACAAAAAAGAAAAGTTATTTTCTATCTTGCTATTTTCATTTCTAAATGTTAACTAAACTTTGAAAATAGTGTTTTTACATTAAAAGCGACAATAATCTTATAAAAATCATCTTTCAGAATTTTGGTAATTATCGGTTTTACAAATGTCCAATCCACACTTTGCAAAAGTTGTTCCCCTTTACAGTGTCAACCAAAAGGTCAAAAGGGAAAAAACAACTTTTCCCTTCTTTATGCAGCAAAATATTTAGGCGTCCTGTGAAGAAATCTCTTGGAATCATTTTATTACTTCGATGTGTGGGTTGCCCCAACTTGGGGCAATCAAAATTCACAGCGAAACCGGATTCTAATGTCAAATGACGAAGTTACAACCCTCTAAACTACAAAGGCTACTGTGGGAAATATATGGGTTTTCCACCAAAGATGGCGGCAAAGGGACATAACTTTTGTTAAGTGTGGATTGGTCTATGAAATCTTAATCCTAACCTTTTGTTCGAGCTTTTGTGAACCTCATATATGAATATACGTAAAAAATATTGATCTATTTTATTATTTTAAACAACTTGTTTTAATGTGATATTTTGTTTGATTTTGTACTTGGTTTTTAGTTGCTAATTTCATTTTCTGGTTTATGATGTTCTAATACTTTTGATTTAGTCTGAAATTTAAAAAAATGTGTAGCTTCTGATTGCAAGGGTTGCTCTGAATGCATTAACGATTAAAAATTGACATTTCAAATCTTTCTTTTTTATTTTTTTTTTCTAGAAAACATTAAGTGTTCAATGGGTGGTATTGAACTGAACATTATGTTCTTAGAGAATCCAAAAACATGTAATTAGTCAAAGCGTTCATATCTAAATAAAACCACAAGAGTTTCTTTTTCGAGGGGGGGGGGGGTATAGCATCACTAAAAAAGACAGATATTATGTTTTCCTGGGTTAACTTCCACACTGGTCACTTTTTGTGATTTATCTTTTTTCTTCATTTTAGGCAGCATTGTCTTACTGAAGGTATATTTGTTATCTACTTTGTTAAGGAAAATCTGGATATTCAGTTGAAAAATGGTTTTCAGATACAATTACAGAACGATAGACAATCCTTTAAATTATAATCTTTATTAAGAACACCGTGTAATGTTCTCACAACAATATTTAGTGTTTTTATTCACATGTGTACCTGTAAACTTTTTAAGGGGAACAACTCGCACTTAATATCAATTTCGACGACCGCATAAAGAAAAGATTTTTTATATTCACGTAAATTGTATAGATCAAAGAAAAGCGTACTTAACGTGAAAATAATTACTGTAAATGAACGTAAATCGCAAAGCATATGGAAATCGTAAATGGGCCGAAAGAAAGCAAACCCATGGATAAAATTTAATCATATTTGATATAAAAAAAACAAAACTTTATTAGTATTTCAAAATATTTTTAGCATTGTGGCTGACAAGTAAACGATATGATCTATATGTCTTTGTTATTAGGTGATTTTTTTCTTTAAAGCCTCTTGCCTTATATATGTATAAAAATCAAAGAACAATTTTACTGATTAAGTTTGTTACTGACTGTGTACAGATTTGTCGGTAAAGTCCATAGAAGGCGAGGCTCCGCCTCGCCTTCTATGGACTTTACTGATCCCGCAAATTTCTGTACACAGTCAGTAACAAACCTAATAAGTGTTTTGTTTTGTCGAGGACCTAAAGTTTGATATGTTAACAAACAAAAGATAATACATAACATTAAAATCCATAACTTAATTCTCTAATTTTTTACCTTCCTCGTCAGTCGTCTGTGCAAACCTGGATACCACATTGTAGGATCATAATATTACGTCACGGGCAAAGGGGGGGGGGTCACTCTTAATATTTTGGGGCTTAAAAATTAAAGGTATGATTGAATGTTTGTGTAAAAAAAATCAGCTCAAATAACGTTGCGTCCGCCATGTTGCCGTATAAATTTTGACGTTCATCGTGTAAAGAAATTTATAAGGCAATCGTGTGACGCTATTCATCAAATGACGTCGAGACATTCCAAACCGAGGCAAAACAAATGATTATATGGAAAGATACATACATGGATCTATGACATGAACCGGTAATACAAACTAAATTTAACAAACAATATCCATTTACCGAATCGCTTTGCTTTGACTACCTTTCAGGGGATTAAATTAGATGCACAGATTATCGCCGCCAGTGATTCTATTCGACGTACACTCAATCATAGTTGGAACATATGTATACGTAGAATAAAATCTTTGGGGCGAATCCTTTAAACAAATCAAAGTATTGATAATATTAAAAACGCTAACCTAGTTTGGTTCTTAAGGTAATTTACTTTGTGCAAGCTTGGTTAGAAAGAATCGATTTGATTTTTCTACATTTCAGCTTCTGTATGCACACTATATTTCCTCATCACTGCATGGCAGCCCCTGTAATGATGTGCTTAAGTCCCGCACATTAGATTTACAATAGCCCGTGCAATTATGTGCGTAAACCCCTGAAACTGGTTCTCTTACCAGTTTAAATTATGTATATTTTTGTTCATAGCGGGGGGGGGGGCTTATTTGAGGCACTGGAAGTAGAAGTCTAACGACACTAAGGCGCTGAGCTATGCTTGGTCCTTTTAAACTTAATACATATAATTTCTTGTATATCTCAAGTTAGTTCAAGTGTCAAGTAATATTTCAATGCTTCAGTCACACCTATCTTTTAAGGAATAGCGGAGCAAAACGACGACAACAACACCCAATCCGTTAGTTGTCCTTTGATGAGTATCAACTATGGCACAGCTGGACGTTTCCATGATCTAAGCATTGAAGCGTATGAGAGGAATTGAAAAAAAATACCGGAAATGTTCCATATAAACCAAGCAGTCAACTAACAGATCTCACGGTTTAAGTACAATAAAAAGTTAAAACGAATACAATAATTACGCTTAAAATACTGAGAGTTCTCGAACGGAAACTATCCGCTTGGTATCTGTCACGTCAATGCCAGTCCTATTAACCCTTTTCATAACAGGAAGTTATATCAGGTGAAGCGATAAGTCAAGTACGTGAAACAAACCGCATGAGTTCTGTACAATTGAAAATGCATACAAACATATATCTAATGTACTTTAAGTGGAACTGTTAGTCTTAACTATGCAAAAGGAGAGGAAAGGGTTGAAAATACTACCATCTGTTAGTCGGACGATTGCGTCATCCTGCGGGATGTAAATAAGCCTTTAAAAATTTATTATAAAAATTAGGATAAAGGGATGCAAAATATATTCAATATTTTATTTCATGGTCACAGCTGACGGTTATTGGCTCGACGTTTTTTCTATCGCTAATCAATATAGTGGACAAATCCGTGAAATTCGACAGACGTGCCTGGAGTGTTTGATAATTGTCTGATAATAAAAGAAGATTGAGTGCATTACAGTGTGCATTACATTAACGCTTGACAGTCCTCGTGTTCTGTCCCTAAAACTTCCGTACAGGAAAAATATGCGAAGACTATTGCAAAAAAGGTAATGTATTGTGTTTTAGCATCTAAACAGCTCTAGCAAGGCTTATTTAAAAGTTTGTCAACGTGTGTTGATCTAATGTTCGTAAACATATCACTGAGCACGAAAAACATTTGTCGAACAAATTAAATTAATATCAGAATAATAAACATGATTATTATGAGATTTGTCCCACTGTTGCAAATTTTACTATAAATGTTTACTATTATTAGTTTCACAAGGATTTTACAAGGATCTCAGAAATTTTTAATTACATAGCATATTTCAATTTCATATGTTTAAGTTTTTCATGATCAGATAAGTGTATGTCCTTGCAATTTAATGATTTATTTAGGTACCCAGCTTTAGGATATATGATATTTTTACAAAACTGAGGTTGCCTCATTACAGGATGCATAATTATAACAAATTAAAAATAAGACTACAGGTATATAGATAGCATTTTACTAATAATAATGTTAAACAAAGTATTCATTTTTAATTTTCCGTTAATCTATAACATTTTTTTCTGCTAAAAAACTGCATGATAGTTTTCAATAACTTAACTTAATGCATCATTTTGAAGCATAGACGTCATACTTTGTAGTACAGCGAGAACGGCCTCTCGCTTATTTTTCAGCGTGTACAATATAACGTACATCGAAATTGTAAGAAATAGCATTTTGTTGTTTTTAATTAAAAGATTAATTTTGCTAATAAATGAATAAATACGTACTTTCGAGGTTTGTAATATACTGTGTTGTCATAATGCACATTTCCCGTACTTTTTGTGTGAAGAAATTTATTGACAGCCTTAACTGCGTAATTTAACATATGTTTGATCTATGGATTTGAAACATATATTAAATATTTAGGAACAAAGCAACTGAAGTCGTGTATGAGTATCTTCATTTTTTTCATTATTTGTTTTCTCAACAACAATTCATCATTCTTAACTTTCCAATCATTAGAAAAAAATGAAATTAAATCATATTCTCATTATGTAGATTGCATGTCTGGCGCTAAATGTGTTTTAAATGCCTTTTAAATATGGATTGAACATTTAATGTGTTAAAACAAATATTTTAAAGAGAGTTTGGTTATTTATGCTTTTATTTTCCATTCAAAGCTTTCATAAACCACTTTCTAATAATAAGCTTTGTAGTCAACTATAAGAGTTTTCTATTACAAAAACAATTGTTTTGAAATAATGATGCTAAACCCAGCAATGCTAATATTATTTGAAATATTCAATTAAGGTTATATGTTACTCTTTTTGCAGTTAAAATGGATAAAATTGCTCAATCTTTAAAAGAGGATTATTTAACGTGTGTCATATGCTACGAACTATTCATTGAACCCAAAAGCTTACCATGTCTTCACACATTTTGTGAAGATTGTCTGGACATCTTATTAGACAAATCGTCACAGAAAACAGAATTGACCTGTCCAACATGCCGGGAAACGTTTACATTACCATCTAAATCGGCGTCTTCTTTGAAAACAAACTTTGTCTTCAAGGACATAATCACTAGATTGTCCCCCTCTAGAAAACCTTTGTCAACGCGATTATGCTCTTTCTGTATTCTGCATTCTAAAGAGGTTGAGGCTACCCACAAATGCGTAACATGCTTAGATTTATTATGTTCCTTCTGTGTGCGACATAGGCATCTCTTCACCAGACAGACTGCGTATCATAAAATAGTCAGTCTGAGCGATTATTTGGAGGGAAACTATAAGAAAGAGAAAGACCATGAAATACTTTGCGAACGACATCAAGAAAAAATACGATTCTTTTGCCCGGAATGTTTAGTTCCAATCTGTAGTGAATGTGCTCTGATGGAACATAGACATCACCAATATTTGCTATTTACTGAGGCAAGAAACGTCATCAATGAAGAGATGGATAAAGTTTTTAAGATATCGAAAGCACAACAGGAGAAACTCAAACACGCACATCAAGCCTTATCTTCAAAATCTGAAGAAGTATCATCAAATGAAACTTCCCTAATGACTGTCGTTGACTCAACATTTAAGGTAATTCAGTCTAAGTTGGACAAACATCGTCAAAGTATTCAAGATCAGATAAAGAAAAAGTCAAGTGTAGAGATGGATAAGATTAAAGCCTGTATGGAAGAAATTGTAGTTATTCAGGAAGGTTTACAGGAATCGGTCTTCTTCTGTGAAAATATTCTGTCCAACAGAAGCAATTTGGAAATTGTTTTCTTTCTTGACGACATGAAATCATCATTATTGAAATTATCAAATCAAGACACAACTAAATGCTTTGTTACCCTACCACAACTTGAAATTAATGTTGGAAAGGAACTTCAGGAGGTGTTTAATCTTAAACAAAATGTTTATGACAAAAAAGATACAAAAGCGGCTATAATGAGCGCTAAGTCGTCAACAAAAATTGACAAGGACACAATTACTGGGTCACCGAAAGGAGCTTGCGTTGAAACCCCGGAGAGGAAATCCGTCAAAAAGCCAAAATCACCTCCACATGGTTCAAAAACATCTGTAGTCCCAAGGTGTTTGAAATCTTATGATTTGTCTGAAATATCAAAGAAAAAGCTGTTAGGTTATTCTTCTATTACTTGGATTGGCAAAACTTCTTTCGGTCTCGCAGACAAACTAAACCAGAAAGCAATCATCGTAAATAATATGCATGGGAAAATTGTAGTCCATGCCCATTCGGTTAAAGAAATAGTTGCGATTGTTTATTTCAATGACTATATCGCATGTAAAACACAGTCGGGAGATATCGTAATTTATTCTTACCCGGAATGGAATTTGGAAAGAACTTTTAAAGGGGCTTATGCAATTTCATCATGCTCTTCTGAATTGATTTGGATAACGAAAAACAAGATCATGAACTTCACAAATAACTGTCTTGGGGAAAAGATAGTCAAAGATGAAAAGGGAAAGTCCTTTAAATTCCAAAAACCTTATCATTTCTGTTGTCTTCCAAACAAGTCCTTTGTACTCAGAGATATGTTTTCTGACAGTCTGTATATGCTAGATCAAAGAGGACACATCTCGGCAAGACTTACGCTACCTGGAGAGTTAGGTGCACTTTCATGCGACAAAGATAATCGCATTTACATGACCTGCTATGAATCAAATTCTGTCAGCGTTTTTGACATGAATGGATCATGTTTTAGTACCATTTCTCTGCGTTGCATTTTAGATAGACCCAAAACAATTTCTGTTCGAAATGAAGAAGCAATATTGATTGCAAATAAGTATGATGTCGTGCTCCTTTCGCTTAAATGAACACTTAGTGTAACTCTGTAAATAAACTATGATGGAATTTCTCTTCGCTATAATTTTATAATTAGGTACATGCTGATAAATGTTTTTTTTTACGTGTGATTTGTTGAGCCTAGTTACTGTAGAGTCACGATAGACGTATTTTAGACGAATTTAGACGCTATTTGTCATGATCCTATTTTCTATTTAGATACGATGAAATACGTTCTGATAAGATTATCCAGGTTTTATTCCTGATGCGACCTTCTAATTTCACGACACGAGCCCCCAATTTGGGACAATTGTATACGTGCAGAACGGTCCCGATGTGTTCTGTTGCGAAGGGACATGATACTGAGTGAGGTTCTTTTAACGATCAAGATGAAAGATGATCGCGATAAGAGTGACAACTCTGCCAAGACTATATATTTATATGACCATATTGACACATTGCAACTATACACAACGCGGCGTATTTTTTGTCTCTCTTGAGATTGTTAAATAGGATTACGAATAGGGGGATACGGTTATATGCGATATACTGCGCTTAGTAACAATGCCTTACGATTTGATATGATGATAAACGGATCATTAGGATTGAAAATAATTGTGTTCATTGTAAACATTTTTAGAAAAATCTTTTTTTTAAAGATTAACAAGCTTGTCACGACCGACCTCAAAATCTGGTTAGATTTGATGTCATATTACTTTGATAACCATAGAATAGTGGAAACGTAGCAATAAACTTCATTAAAATAATGTTTATAGATAAATGAATTTTTGGTTTTTGATATTGACTCGTGACTTCTAATGTTACGACCCTTAAATTTTTTATGTACAATCATATATTTACATCTACAAAGCATAATTTCCTCTATTTCTTACGGAAACTTATAGTTAATTCATAGCTCTATAGAAACACCCAGACTGATATCTACACGCCCTACTTATCGATTGGTCGAAATCTACAGCGGCTGAAAGTGACAGGACTGAAAATGACACGCCATGTTTATCGATTGGTCTGAACCTACAGCGACCTTAGTAAAATCCCGGACTGCACGAAATAATCATAACGATGCCAGACTCAAAGTCTCATAGGAGACGATTTGGCTGTTTCTTTTAGCTAACGTACTTTTGTACATTAACAGTAATTTAGGGAATTTTACTAACTTTTTATAATCAGTTTATTACAGGTGATTAGTTAAAGAAAGACGTTAATATAAACAATAAAATGCTTTCGTTGATGATTCATGCGGGTTAAGAAGGTAGCGATCATTGCAGGAAAAATTAACATAACCCGCTAACGCGGGTTATGTATTTTTCCTGCAATGTCGCTACCTTCATATCCCGAATGAATCACCAAAGAAAGCATTTTATTGTTTAAATGTTCGCAAATCGTTATGGGCATTTAACGATTTATCATAAGAAGGGGTTTCATTACTTCATGGTACGATGGAAGAATAGTTTGTTAACAAAATAAAATCACGTTTTTCGTTTTTTAAATAGATAATTCTTATATTCCGATATTCATTAATGTAGAACGATAAAATTGTTGATTATATATTATAAAGATGAAACACGTTTTTATGATCATCGATACGGTATACTGAGTACCCCCTCTTCCTGAGTGATGCATTTACTGACAGTGTTTATTCATTCTTTATACAAAAATTCCTGTAAACAAAAATCCACTTGTGGTTTATACATTTGTATCTTTAAAAAAAAGGTACAGACATGAAACACAAGGGGCACGAACCTGACTAGCAAAACCCCTACAACTTCTTGATGGCATCTTAAGTTAAATTCTGCTTCAATTCCTATGCCATCAATCTACTTGGTCTCTATGGTGGCATATCTCTGCCCCTTGTGTGCAAGTTATTTTTCCATCAAATATGTCGACATGCAAGATAAATATGTTGACATGCAAAATAATTATGTCAACATGCAACATAACTATGTTGACATGCAAGAAAATTGCAATCACATAAGAATTATACAAAATCTAAAAAATTCTCAAATATCGCCCACTTGTGACATCCAAGATGCTAGATGCTACCTTTTTATGTCGACATGCAACTTCTTTATGTTAACATGCAAGATAAATATGTTGACATGCAACTTATTTATGTCAACATGCAACTTATTTATGTCAACATGCAACTTTATTTATGTCAACATGCAGCTTACTTATGTTGACATGCGAGATGAATATGTTTACATGCAACTTCGCTATGTTAACATGCGAGATAATGCAACTTATTAATTGTATGTCAACATAACTTAGTCGCATGTTAACATAACTAAGTTGCATGTCGACATAAATAAGTTGCATGTCGACATAAAGAAGTTGCATCTTAACATAACCAAGTTGCATGTCGACATAAATAAGTTGCATGTCGACATAAAGAAGTTGCATCTTAACATAACTAAGTTGCATGTCGACATAAATAAGTTGCATGTCGACATAACTAAGTTGCATGTCGACATAAATAAGTTGCATGTTGACATCAATAGGTAGCGTATCTAGCATCTTGAATGTCACATTTTGGCGATATTTGAGATTTTTTATAACTCTTATTTGATTGCAGTTTTCTTGCATGTCAACATAATTAGTTGCATGTTGACATAACTATCTTGCATGTCAACATATTTATCTTGCATGTCCACATAATTAATAGAAAAATAACTTGCTCACAAGGGGCAGAGATATGCCACCATAGGTCTCCGATGACAATCTTCCATTTGTTCCTATCCTTGTCAGTCTGCCTCTATTTTCTTTCATTGCCAAATCTGTCAAACTTAAAGGAATACCTATCTTTCTGATCTTCGCCATTGTTGTTGATAGACCGAGATGGATGTCACGTGACCCATTTAAAGTGGAATTTATTCAAATCTGTTGTATTTTTTACCGTGCCGGTAAAAATTTGATTTTTTTTTTATTTCTTGTGTCTTTGTTATGCGATTGACTAATGCCTAATTTGTTTGAAAGTCCTATCTTAGTAAAGAAACGAAGCGAATATCTTAGTAAAGAAATGAAGTGAATAATCGAATCTTGTTTTTGTTATGCACTAAAATACGCCACATATACCTTTAACCAATAGAGTTATACATAGGTCTTAAGAAAAATACATACTTTTCAACCTTTATTGTTTTGAAATTAGTTTGAGACATGTTGTACATTCAGTCATCATAGTAAGAAATCACATCTCCCAGAAAAAAGAAAAACAAAAACAGGGCACGAGCCTTGTTTACATGACACAGATTTGTGAGGTATGTATCTTGCTTAAACCTTTAAGACTGACTCTCAAATTCATTTGATCACTAGAAATGCATTTCTAAAGCATTGTAAATAATAGTAACATAAAAATACAATTTGACCTAAATTGTCACAATGCCCCTTAAAGGGGCATGGTCACGATTTTGGTCAAAAATTATTTTTTTGATTTTAATGTTTTCAATGCTTCAGTAAGGCATTTTAAATAGGCAACCAAAATTTGAGTGTCATTTGATGAGTCATAAGCGAGTTACAGAGCTTACAATTCTTCGCTATGTAAACAAAGCGTTTGTTTAAATTTTGAACGTTGAAGTGAAAATTACAGTTTTAGACCTAAAATGAATGTGTTAATCGTTAGGCACTGTTTATTTATGCTTAAAATGAATAATAAGGTAGAAAAACCAGCTTTAAAAAGATTTTTTACTGGTATATTGAACCTATGTAAACAAAAACAGGGCACGAGCCTTGTTTACATGACGAAGAATTGTAAGCCCTGTATCTTGCTTAAAACTCAACAACTGGCACCAAAATTTCATTTTATCATTAGAAATGCATTCCTAAAGCATTGCAAATACTAAAAACAGAAAAACAAAATTCGACCAAAATCGTGACAATGCCCCTTTAAAGGAAACAGATGAATGTTTATATTTTAAATCCAATAAAGCAATAAATCAAAATTGCAAATTGGATTTAATCGCTAAGTATATGTAAATTCAGAACTACAACTAAATCTTATTTTTGCATACGAATTGCATTTAACCTGTTGGTTTTCCTTGCAATGTATATGTAGGTGTCTGTTTTTTCAACAACTGCATCTGTCTGTCTGTCTGTCTGTCTCTCTCTCTCTTTTTCTCTATCTCTCATGTGTAAAAGACCTAAACATCTAGGAAAAATTGGTGTAACTGTACTGCATACGTAAAACTATATGATTTTTGATGAAAAAAATAATAAGAGAAATCTGATATGGAAGTCATAATATAGAGTTTTTAAGCTAACATAATTTTAAAAAAGATTCATTTGCTCTTTTGATTCTACTTAAAATAATGTAAAAAGCGACCCATATACTAATGGTATTTTATATTCATTTGTATTTTAACAGAAAATTTATGAAATGTGGATAATTATTTATCATATAGTAGAGAGAGAAATATTCGCCCTCGTTATATTTTCGTCCCTTCAACAATTTTGTCCGCGGGCATGAGACTGGGCAAATGATCTGAAACGACCTTGTATGGGCGAATTTAAGACGGGGTGAAACTCATTGCAAAGGTAAAAGGGCGAAATTACACGGGCAAAAGTAACCCTGTACACATTATTTTGTATATTATTGTTCTACTTATCTACAAATATAAAAATGTTACATACAAAACAAGTAACCAGCTTTTTCATGCTAGGTCATAGTTAACAAGAAAAAATTAAATTATCGGTTTACCTTTATAATGGACCCTCCTCCAAGCATCCTTTAGGATGTAAAGGATGAGGGTCATTCTATGTAATGAGCCTGAGGCTCAAGAGGGTATCATGTAGCATTATCTCCGAGTGCAGCGAGGCGTTACTCAATTCAAAGAAGTTAAAAAATGACCTGTGTGACGTAAACACACCTGTGGTCAGTGGTATATAAAGCACAGCTCCACGTGCCGAAATCATTCTTGAAAGCTTGTTTGTGACAACCAAAAATATAAATTGGGAGGGTAATTTTCCTCAAAGTTTTATCAATTCGGGTTGGGTACATGATACCCTCTTGAGCCTCAGGCTCATTACATAGAATGACCCTCATCCTTTACATCCTAAAGGATGCTTGGAGGAGGGTCCATTCTATTACATATCGCCTTTCGGCTCTACGAGGGTATCATGTAGCATATTTAAAGAGTTGGTCACAAACAAAAAATTTAGAATAAAGACATTATTTCAAAAAATTCAATAATTTTTTAAACATAAAATAAAAAAGTCGAAATAAACCACATTTTAATCAATATCAAAATTCATACATATCATAACATTACAATAAGTAATTTTTTATTACAATTTTAATTGATTTTATCAACAATGTAAAAATAGTACACCATCATCAAACAGTCAATTGTTTATCTATTTAACACTGTATTCGCAAAATGTCCATCAGAATCACATCCAGCTATATTCACTTCTTTATAGTAAAACTTAAAGAATGTCTTTGATGAGGACCAATTTGCTGCATCCATAATTTCTTTTATCGATACGCCTGACGAATAAGCCACCGAAGCGGAAGTTCCACGGAAGGAATGTGCAGTAAAGTTCCTGATTCCTGACAGTTCTAGGACATTTTTCAGCCATCTTGCTAACGTACATGTTGAAACAGGATTGAATGTTTTGTAGGAAACAAATAATGTAGATGATTTTCTATTGTTTTTGGTTCTTTTTAAATATTCATGTAACGTGGAAACCACACAAAGTCTGTTATCAGAAAATTTATGTAAAACAACTCTATGTACAGGAGTCCCAGGTTTACATGTCTTCAATAACTTCTGAATTTGAAAAATAACCTTATCGGCAAACACTGACATATTATCTCAAATCAAGAGCCAAAAGTGCCTGGGCACTTGAAGCTGTTGTAAGCGCAATAAGAGCTATTAATTTAAAAGTTAACAGACGTAAAGATATTTCATGTACTGGCATTAAATTGCGCAAAAAACACAAAACCTTTGATACATCCCATAATGTTCTCACTTTTGGTCTACTTGGATTCAAATTAAAATATCCTTTCATTAATTTTGGAAGTAATAATGGTTCCTTAACCCATAAAACACCAAAATATGGCAAAGTGTTAATCAACATTGATTTATGAGTATTCACAACAGAATATGAAACTTTATTACTCATCAAAGAAATCAAAAATTTTACAACTATTTCTTCAGAGGCTGAAAAGGGATTGGTTTTCCATTTAGAACACCAAAGTATCCATTTTTGCCAGCAACATTGGTATTGTTTGTTTGTGGCCGGACGTAAGGAAGCAAGGATGATATCACTATCGAATCTTGCCAGTCCTTTGTCATAGAGGGATCTCCTGATACAAGACAGGCGGTTAGAGTTATCTTGCGGAGTGGATGTAGCTCTCCTGAGTGTGGCATCACTAAGAGATCCTTGTGTCGAGGAATTCTAACAGGAATAGAAATCAAAACAGACATAAGTTGCGGAAACCAAGTTTGAGTTTTCCATAACGGAGCAATAATTATTGCCTGTCTAACTCTATCTTCTAAAATCTTATTAATTATCCTACCAATTAATTTAAAAGGTGGAAAAATATATGGAAATAAGTTTGACCAAGATAAAGTGAAAGCATCAATATGAAAAGCGTCAGGATCAAAACTCCAGGAAACAAACTTTCTCATTTGTCTATTTATACGAGAAGCAAAAAGATCTATGTCTGGAGTAAAAAATTATTTACAAATTCTCACGAAAATATCGTGTTTTAACATCCATTCCGTAGAATCAGCAAATTGCCTAGAAAGTAAATCAGCATAAATATTTTCACATCCGGGCAAATATTGGGCAGAAATGAAGAGTTCTCTTTTTATGCACCAATTCCATATTTTTACTGAAAGATCATCAAGTTTTGAATGCATGCCACCCTTTGCGTTAATGTAAGAAACAACTGTTGTATTGTCCGTTTTGAAACAAATATGTATTGAACTGTATTCTTTGAAAAATGATTTTAGTGCAAAATACACGGCCATTAATTCTAAAAAATTGATATGATATGATGATGTCCATCTACCTCCTGTCATTTTATTTTCAAATCTAGCACCCCAACCTTGCAAGGATGCATCAGTTTCAACCCAAAAATCAATTGGTCTTGATCTAATATCTTTTCCATTTAGAGATTGTATATTTCTACACCACCATTTTATCTCATTAATACTTTCAACAGAACAAGTCATGAAAGAATTATAATCATCACCATTCAATTTTAGATTTTGATCTTTATCTCTTTCTAAAGCCCTGTAATGCAAAGGTCCTTCGAAAACTGCATTACAAGCATGAACCAATAAACCTATCAATGAGGCCAATTGCCGGATTTGAATTCTTGGATTAGACAAAATTAATTGACTTTGTCTTAAAATCTTTTCAACTTTTTCATCTGTCAAATAAACTTTGAATTCAACTGAATCAATTATAACTCCAAAGAAAACAATTCTCTGTGAAGGAACGGTTATAGATTTTTTATCATTTATTGTGAAGCCAAGATTGTTTAATTCTGACATAACTATATTTGTTTGTTCTTGACATGTAGAAAATGTCTGATTCATGATCAGGGAATCATCAATATAATAGCAACATCTTATGCCATTTTCCCTAAAAAATGCATATACAGGTTTCAATATCTTTGTAAATATTCTCGGACATGATGTTAATCCGAAAGGTAGTACTACAAATCTGTAAAATTTTCCATTCCAAGAAAAAGTTAGAAATTTTTTGTAGTCTGGGTGAACACTGACACTAAAATATGCATCCTTTAAATCAACTGAAGTAAGATAATCATTTTTCTGAATCAGTTCTAAAGCATATGTCAAATTTTCTTGTTTGAAATGATAATATTCAACAAATTCATTTAAATATTTTAGGTTTATGATTGGCCTGAGATTACCATCTTTTTTAGGTACAAGGAAAATATTTGAAATAAAAGCATCCGAAATATCTTTTACTTCTTCAATTGCACCTTTATCAACCAACTGTTTTACTTCTTTTGATACCATTTCAGATTCTACTGCATTAAAATGAATTTGTTTCGGAAAGAATGTTTGAAGAGGTTGTTGAAAGAATTCAATTTTATAACCTGGTTCAATTATATTTAATATCCATCGGTCTTTTGTAAATTTTTTCCAGTAAGGTTTATTCAGTTTTCTCACCTTTACTTGTTGTAACTGTACTGCTTTTTCATTGCATTTCTGTACTGGAATTGTCCCCTTTGACCTCTGCCTCTTTGGGAAGGGTATGATGAATGCTGGCGGTTTTTGCCTCTGTATGGGTTTTGGATGGGTTGATACCCTTGGTTTGACATGTAGTTTTTTGCTTGAGTTGTATTTTTAAATTATGTATCATAGTTCGATTTCATTCCAATTGGTTGCTTAGTAATATCACCCATTTCTTTGAGTTTAGAGACACAATTGTCTCCAAACAAGTGATCAGTAACTGGGATTTCAGAAGAAGCAATTTTGCGATATCGAAAATTCAAAACATTTTTTATTTCATTTCTTCTTTTCATAGAGACATTGTAGAATGCATTGCCAAGCATACTTATTGAATCAGCCAACATCTTTTTACAAACGTGAGGCTCAAGTTCTTTTTTATTTACAAGCATATCAGCCATCTGTACTAAAGGTATCATACCCGTGGCTAAAGATTTTTGAATTACTTGCAAAGTGAGATCATCTGAATGGGCCTGCTTATTCATGGCATCCCATATTTCTTTATTGACACGGGGAACTTTCAATAAATTACAGTTTTCTGGTCTGTCATATTTTTTTCTCTAAATCAACCATGCTTTCTTTGCTACTTTTAATAGAGATGGCTGCATTTACAGCTTTTCCAAGTGCTTCATTTACTTTTGGACCAGTTTTTTCATTTGCATTTAATTGTGGGATATCCCAATCATTGTTATCAATTGTTATCTGAATTGATTCATCATTTAAAATCCCCTTAAAACTTTCTTGAGGGTCAACACCTTCAATAGAGGGAGAAACTTGATCATTCAAATAAGAAAAATCAAAGTCAAAATCATCAGGGGTTTCGTCAAGAGTCTGTCGTGAATCATAATCAGGTATGTTTACCAAATTTCTTAGCGGTCTATTGGGTACATTTTGTGTGAAATTACCGGGAGAATTATTACCCGAAGTGCGCACCGTAGTTTCGGTGGACCGCATGTCATTTACATTGCACGTATTACGTGCCATACTATTGGAACTACCCAACTGTTTTACAGTGTCAGTGAGTGAGGAAATAGATTGTAAGATTTTATCTATTCCTAATTGATTTTTTTAGCTCGTCAACATTAAATTCTTGAACACATTCAGTCTGAGTTTTTGACTTTTTAGATTGTTTTGTCACCCGTGGTGGCGGTGCACTTGCACTCGCTGAACATGAGGTCTGCGCTTTGCGCTTCATTCCTCTAGTTCTTTTATTTGTTGCATTTGTTATTGTGTCCTCCATAACACTTCGTGTCCGGGGTTTATCGCCAAACAATTCATCTATGTCTGAGTAATTCTCATGGTCGCTTCCCATGAACGACAGGACATCGTCCTGATTTTCCGTCATTACGGTAAAGTACCCAACTTTGTAATAACTTACCTTACCAGTATAACGTTACATAAAATTAAATAAGGTAGCTGTTTTACAGCAGAAAACAAGACAAGAAACCTGAACAACGTTCTAAGTTTTAATACACACCGTTATAAGATGTTCACCTGTTGTACAGGTATAAACACACGCCGCTCAGAGAAAAAGAATGATTTCGGCACGTGGAGCTGTGCTTTATATACCACTGACCACAGGTGTGTTTACGTCACACAGGTCATTTTTTAACTTCTTTGAATTGAGTAACGCCTCGCTGCACTCGGAGATAATGCTACATGATACCCTCGTAGAGCCGAAAGGCGATATGTAATAGAATGGAACACAAATATTATAGCAATATAAAACATTGCTAGACGCAATAAAAATCGTCAAGTTTTGTTTGTTTGTTTTTATTGCAATTGCTATGTTTCTGAATAAATACCAAAAGTTAATCATGCTTTTTATATGTTGCTTCTGATCTTGAGCAGGTTATGGCCTTGATTTAAAGTGTAATGAAGGCAGAGGTCATACCATTATCACAGTAAAGATGGCATTTAAAGGTCCCGCTAGTAACTTTTAAAGCAGAAACATTGGGCGCACATACTTTGCTTAATGGCATATCATCCAGATTTATCGGACAGCGTCTTTTATAAATTAAAAAAATGTATTTGTTAAATACGACACATTTCCTCGTTTAAGAAGTATGATGGCTGATCCCGATCAAATATTTTCAATATGTTGTGAAATCTAGGCCATATCATGTATATATTTCCAAAAAGTGAGAAAAAAAACTAACACTTACGAAGAGAAATAACAATGCATTTTTTATTCGAAGATACAGCATGATTTCTAATAGAAAATATATGTGTGCAAATAAATCTTAGAGCAATTGAAAACAAACCTTAGCCATTGAATTTGAATGGGTAATGTTCTTGTCAAGTTGATAAAAGTATATAGCAAGAGTCATTCATATATAATGCACCCCTTCCACATACACACACATTTTTTTTTCTTTCCTTTAATAACTTTTTAAAAACACAACATGATAAGTTTTAATTTCAATAGAAAACTAAGAATAATAAGGGTATCGGTCCTCAAATAAATCTAATCTTGGCATCGGTATCCTCAGGACATAACTGTTTAGGAGCATTGATGTAAAATGGCACCGTTATGCTCAATAGTCTTTGAACATGTATAATTAAAATTGCTTCCCTAACCACAATTGGCAAAATGGCAAAGTACAACTTCAAATTCAGTGCGTTAATTAATGAATTATTTTATTTTACAACATATAGCTGAGGTTTTTTTAATCATCTTTGTTCGGAAGTAAAAAAAAATTAAATGGCCATGACAATCTAGCCTCGCTCAGAAATAGTGTTTATCGGGTGTTTACACACTCAATAGCAAGACAGGTAAAGCTCAAATTGTTTCCTTTTAAAGAGTTTATTAAAAGCGCAGAAGGAGCTTATCAGGTGACATGCATTTACCGGTAATATCATTGATCGTTTGAGGATTTTAATAGTAGATATAACGTTGACCGATTTTGTACTTAAAAGGCTACCTGCAGGTGTGAGAAAAGGATGTGGAGAATTCTGAAATAAGGTAATAAAAAATGGGATCGAGATATCGTTGCTGTTATTTTCCCCCTTTTAATTGTAATTAAAGACGCTCAAATAACAAGTATCATACTAATCATAAACTAGTGAGGAATGTCTCTTAGATTTAGAGTTTATCGTGCAAAATCTGCTTGTCTGAAAAATATAACATTTTGATCTATAAACTTAAGTAAGAAACACTTCAAAGTAATACCTGTTCATTCGAAAATATAATCACTTTCATCAATTAACAATCATTAGATTTGCCCCCATTTATAACCGCCTAGTAATATTTGTCCACTAAATGTTAAGCTGTGTTTTGAATAATAAAGATATAAAACGATTCTTTTTCAGTTGTTCACTGTAGTAAAAATGGATACAATAGCTAAAAGTTTGAAAGAAGACTATTTGACATGTGTGATATGCTACGAACTATTTATAGAACCCAAAAGCTTGCCATGTCTTCATACATTTTGTAAAGGTTGTCTAGAAATCCTATTGGACAAATCGTCAAATAAATCAGAATTGACCTGTCCAACATGCAGAGAAACGTTTCCAATATCATCTAAATCGGTGTCTTCTTTGAAAACAAACTTTATCTTTAAGGACATAATCACTAGATTGTCTCCCTCTAGAAAACCTTCGTCAACACGATTGTGCTCCTTCTGTATTCTGCATTCTAAAGAGGTTGAGGCTACCCACAAATGCGTAACATGCTTAGATTTATTATGTTCCTTCTGTGTGCGACATAGGCATCTCTTCACCAGACAGACTGCATATCATAATGTTGTCAGTCTGAGCGATTATTTGGCGGGAAACTATAAGAAAGAGAAAGATCATGAAATACTTTGCGAACGACATCAAGAGAAAATACGATTCTTTTGCCCGCAGTGTTTAGTTCCAATCTGTAGTGAATGCGCTCTGATGGAACATAGATATCATGAATATATTCCATTTGCACAGGCAAGAAATATCATTGAACAGGAGGTGGATAAATTGTTTAAAATATCAAAAGCAAAGCAAGAAAAGCTTAAAGAAACGCAACAATATCTTAGTTCAAAATCGGAAGAAGTATCATCAAATGAAAGTTCCCTTTTAGCTAGTGTTGATTCAAAATTTAAGGAAATTCAGTCTAAGATGAACAAATATCGTCAGCAAATAGAGAAATTGATTCAGAGAGAGTGCAATGCAGAAACTGAAAAAGTCAATGCCATTTTAAAAGAAAATGTGAATTTTCAAGAGGGCTTAAAAGAATCGGTGTTGTTCTGTGAGAACATTCTGTCCAATAGTACTGATTTGGAAGCTGTTTACTTCTTCGACGATATGAAATCGTCTTTGTTGAAATGTTTAAATCGAGATGAAAAGGAATACCAGGGTTCTTTTCAACGTTTAGAGACCAATGTCAAAAACAAAATCGATAGGCTTTTAAATGTAGTAGAGACTTTTGTTGACGATAAAGCAAATGTTAAAGTCGGGGTGAAGTCTGGTACCTTATCTGTAGTAGACAAAGGAACAAATACAGTGTCCGAAGATGAAACATGCATTGAAAATGGCAACGTCAAGACAAGAAAAAGTAAAACACTACCTGAGAGAAAAGACACAGAAACAGCCTCGATGATTATTGCATCCAAAGATCGAGCTAGCATTGAAGGACGAAGTAAAGATACACAAGAGAGAAAATCAGCCAATGAATCAAAGTCAAAGAGTCAAAGCACACTCCACACAGACAAGGCACAATGTCAAACGTCTATTGTACCAAAATGTTTAAAAACATATGACTTATCGGATGTATCAAACAAAGATGAAAGATGTTACACTTCCGTTACATGGATTGACAAAACGTCTTTTGCCATCGCCGACGAACAAAACCAAACTGCCATCATCATCAGCAACGTACATGGAAATACAATAGTTCGTTCCCATTCAGTCAAAGGAATTGTTGCTATTGCTTTTTTCCATGATTATCTTGCATGTAAGACACAATCAGGGGACATATTTATCTATTCTTATCCGGAATGGAAATTGGAAAGAACTTTCAAGGGAGCTTACGCACTCTCATCACGCTCATCTGAGTTGATATGGGTTACGAAAGAAAAAATTATAATTTTCGCAAATAACTCTATTGAGGAAAGGAACATAAAGGACGAAGATGGGAATTCTTTTGTATTTAGAAGACCTTTCCAATTTTGTTGTCTACCTAATAAGTCCTTTGCAATTACAGACAAGGTTCTCGATTGTCTGTTTATAATAGATCAAAGCGAACACATTTTAGCCAGAATCAAGCTACCTGGACATATCCGGGCTCTTTCGTGTGACCAAGATAATCGCATTTATATGACCTGTTACGAAACCAACTCCATCTGCATTCTCGATACGAACGGAACTTGTTTGAGTACTATCTCTTTGAAATGTATTCTGAATAAGCCACGAACAATATCTGTTCATAGTGAAGAAGCAATTTTGGTGACAAACAAGTATGAGGTTGTGCTCCTTTCGCTAAAGTGATACCTTTTATAATCGAGTTAATGAAATTAAGAACATTGCAAATATCTAAACAAAGTTTTAAAATTAAAAAAGAAGATATAAAAATTGAAAACAGCGTAGAAAATGTAGAGGATCCAGCAAAACAACAAGTGAAGAGTCGGTTTTGACCCTGTTGCAAAAGAACTGGCTAGTTGCGTATCTAGATGAAAAGCTATGTATTGTGCTGCTTTTTAAGACTTTGCATGATAACGATATTTAGTTGTGCTTGTTATTGTAGAACATTTATAAAGGAAAGACTGTAAGTGAAACTAAAAAATTGCTGAGTTACCAGGCAGTGAGTAATTCAATGTGCACTTCATGAGAGTAACTTACTTAATCTTGTATTCCTGTTGAGTAAACATGGATCCTAGCTGTGTTGCAATACATTTTTGTTAAATCCAATGCACTGCAAGACACTTGCCATGAATAATGTTTAAGATTGTCAAATGCCTTTTAAAATTTGACAGCTTTGCATGTTAGATGGACTTTAAGTTAACGACGTAATTATGATGAAACAAATTTTAGAGCATTTTTTTTTTTATAATTGAATACTTGTTCAATGGAAACAAGACAATATTTGAATTAATAATCCTCGGATGCCCATGTGTCGTTACAATAAGAATTTGTGCCACATAAGGTGCATGGTTAAATTTGTTCTTTTAAATCAGTAATAACAAAAATATAAAGGACTTTTGTTTCTTCGTATGACTATCACATTATATTCATTCTTTTTTTCATCAACCTCGGACTAAATCTCGCGAGATACGCCAGGAAAACAAAAGGGACAGACTCTAGGACCGCACCGAATTAAGGACCTCCGATGACAATATCGTACAGGTTTATAGCTTGTCATGATTTCAATAGATTATTTATCGATAAGCAAATATTAAATGGTGTGCTATATGTAGACACAGACTGATGATTCATGTAACTGATTCTTTATTATTATTTACCCAAGAAATGCTAGTTAATCAGTTAGAATAAAAAAAAATTCTCTATAATAACCAAACAGACTGTACTGGTGTTAGCAAAGAGGGGAAAATGGTTCACGTTTCAATTTGTATAAATTTAAATTTCAGATTTTCCATGCAGACTTGATTAGTAATTGTAAAATTGTAAAATATTTTATTCGACATATACATGTATCATATCATTTTATATATCTGAACATCAACTGTCTATGTATTATGAAAAATAGAAATGTACATGTGTAGGATATAAATAAATTGAACAATAAATTTTGATTTATAGGTTTTTATGTTTCATTGTTTGCGGAAAGATCGAATATCGATCTCCGATCTACATTTTAAGGTATTGAAATTTTAAATAAACAATAATGCTTGTACGTATTTTCGTATTTTATTCCGAAGAACAATGTATATAACGCGTGTCAAAATGCTTAACAATCACGGGAGCCAAATAATCGATTGAATAAAAGCAATATGAGCTGTATTTAAGATATTTTGGTCAAATTTCTGCTTTCATAGAATAATGTGACGGCATTACTCATTTGCCTCCTTTTCGTTACCTAAGGGTTCATCCCTCTTTCTTACCACATTCGTCCAACTCTCAAATCGCCCTCTCATTTAACTCTCTCGCCCCATTCTTTCACTATTTCACTCTATTTCTACCAATTTGCCCTACTTTTCCTCCAACTTTTTCATCCCACTTGCACCTCACTTTTTCACACTACATTTTCTCTCAAGAGCTCCCTACCAATCGAAGTCTCTCACATCATTCGCCAAACTCTCTCAACCCAGTTCTTTCTCTTTTTCTCACTTTCATTCTCACATTCTTACCCCCCCCCCAATCCTATTTTCACTGTCTATTTTCACTATTCTCACCCGTCCACTCCCTCTCGTACTACTGGGAGCCAAGGCTAAAAGAGTGAGCAATTAGGAAGGAAGGGTAGGGTAAGACGAAAGTGAATGGGGATATTTAGTGAGAAAAAGAAAGAAAGAAAGAACAATGGAATAGGGTGCTTCACATATTAAATATTTCGTTCCATTCTCCCGACACTCACTCTCCCCCTGCATTCCTTCTGCCTAACTATCGCTCTCAAAGATAACTACAAACTAAAGAACTTAATTAGGGCTGCAAATATGAACATCAAATGGGTTACAGTCTACCTGTTGGCCATGCACTGATTATTTACTAATTAAGCTTCATTGTCAATATTTCAATATGATCGACACTGCCAATGCTCACAAATTCTCTAATTACTATGATAAGGATCATTTTTTAAAGTTGCACTAATTTCTCTTCAACGGCGGTTTGCAAAATTCAAGTGCACATTTAATGTCTCAAAGAATTCTAATACAAGCAGCTGCGTTTTGATTTTCATGAAATTACTTCTTTATAATATTTACATCTACAAAATATTATTCCCTATATTTCTTACGGAAACCTATAGTTTATTCATAGCTCTATAGAAACAGCCAGACTGAAATCTACACGCCCCGTTTATCTACAGCTGCTGAAACTAATAAGAAACTGACAGGACAGATATAGACACGCCCTGTTGTTTATCGATTGGTCTAAACCTACAGCGACCTAGAAAAAAGCACGGACTGCACGAAATAACCATGACGATGTCAGACTCAAAGTCTCACAGGAGACGATTTGGCTGTTTCTTTTAGCTAACGTTCTTACGTACATTGACAGTTATTTAGTGAATTTTACTTATTTTTCATAATTAATTAATTTATTAGTTTAAAAAGATGTTTATATAAACAATAAAATACTTTCTTTGATGATTCATGCGGGTTATAAAGGTAGCGATCAATGCAGAAAAAAATTACATAACCCGCTAACTAAATATTTCGTTCCATTCTCCGACACTCACTCTCCCCCTGCATTCCTTCTGCCTAACTATCGCTCTCAAAGATAACTACAAACTAAAGAACTTCATAATTGACGGTAATTTTAAAGTTAAAGTTTCTGATAAACTTTTGAACAAATTGATTGAACATTTTTCAAAGAAATTGTACATGAGCATCACGAAAACGCTTTTTAAAATGACCTTTGATAAAGAATGTGGGTGAAAAAAATTCAATGAGATTTCGTCTGCTAAAAATTGAGTTTTTTCGGTAAGGTCAATCATGTCCCATTTCTTGAAATGGATAAAAGTTTGTTGATTTTTTTGTACAGCAACTTGTTAATAAAATAATCAAATTGAATAATCAATTAAATCATTTGATTGATTTGACAGAACAAACGCTTACTTTTCCGGTTATTATTTTTAATAACTATTATAACACGAGATAAGTAATTATAAAAGCACAATCCAACACTTTTTACCAAACATAAAGCAAAGAATCATTGATCAATGAATCCAAGAGCAATCATGCATGAAAAATTTTTAGTTCAGAAAAACTTTCATTTTTTCAAAAATTATATATGAGAAAAAGAAGTCCTTATGTTGATATACTTAGGAAAAGATCTGAGAGATCCTCTATTAGTAGAATAAGATTAAGTGCACATAAACTTGCAATAGAAAGTGGTAGATATAATGCCACAATTAGGAATGAAAGATATTGTAATGCTTGTAAAACTGGTGCAATTGAAGATGAAACTCATTTTCTTTTTCAATGTAAAGCCTATTCTCATCTAAGGAACAGCTATTTTAGTAATTTTTATAAGATAAGTAAAATAAATATTGCCAATAACTTGGACAAAGAAAGATACATTTAACATGTATGTTTAAATAGTGAAATACATACTATTTTAAATATTACTGTTAAATTCATTAATGACTGCTTTGAACACAGATGTCAATTAATCTAAGGAAATGTTAAACTGATCTATATAGATCAGTAAAAATATATATACTGTACATGCAACTATTGTAAACATACAATGATGTTCTTATATATACATTGGGCCTTTGCCAATTATTGTAATTGTGTTTGTGCCAATAAAATATTTGTATTTGTATTTGTATTAACTCGTAATAACGAGATATTATCTCGTAATACCGAGATAATTAACTCGCAATAACGAGATTTTTTCTCGTAATAACGAGATCTTTTCTCTTAATTACGAGGTAATTAACTCGTAATAACGAGATATTTTCTCGTAATTACGAGATATTTAACTCGTAATAACGAGTTCTTTACTCGTAATTACGAGATAAAAATATTTTTTTTATGTGGCCCCATTCGTCTTTCGTAGTTTACTATTCATCATGTAGCTTTTATATTAAATAAAAATTTACAAAATGTATGCTGGTATGTTGGTGAAACAACAACAGGAATTTGAAAGTGACGAGGGGGGGGGGGGGGCAGTCTCATCCAAAAAATCTTAATTTGAAAAAAGAAGAAGAAAGAAAGATAGAAAGAAAAAAACAAGGGAATTTTTCGAATCCCGAAATCATGAAAACCCTAAAACGGGGGGGGGGGGGGGGGGGGTACGTTGCATTCCTTTACCTTCAATTTTGCTGTATATACTTTCAAGATGTGTAAAGATTTTTACAAAACCCATCAAATGTAGACCTTACACGTAAGGCCTACTTTCAACCACCTTCAGTTTTAGTAACGTTACGTACTGCAGTGCATGCACATTGTCAATATAAGCACGACCGAATTAATGGATGCGTTGGCAGACATAACAATTATTGTTGTAGTTGTCGGATTTCATTATATAAAAATTTAAACCTACTAAAATGTATGCTTTACATATAGGGCCTAATGTGGGTGGATGTACGGAAGGCTAAAAAAGATCAGCGCACCTATTGATGACGTCATAATGTTGAGTTGGATGACGTGCGATTTTTCTGCAATGGTAGATTTACTATTTCCTGTTGAAGCAAATATGTGAAAAAAACGCGCTTGTGATGTTTGTGTTTTGTAAGGTAATGCATACATTCTACTGATGCAGTGCAACTTGATTTTTTTTTTATTCCACCCAGTTAGGATGATCCCACTTGTCGGGGGTTACTTTTATAGAACTCTAAAATGCATGAGATTATTTAATTTACCCCATGTCCCTACAAGAAATGTTTGCATAAAATGACGTTTTCTTGAAAATTTCCGGATAATAGCAGTTCTTCGTCAACACTTTTCCACGTTGCTATTTTCAGGCATACTGGGCCTGTTTGTTTCTGTGGTTGGTGACAGAGGGTTCTTACGGTAAGAGACAATTTGCACATCATCGAATTTGAAAAAAAAACTTGATTGAACGATCTTTTACTGTTTTGAATTCATTATTAGGAGCTGCGCTATCGAAACAGGATAAAGAATATCTAGAAAAACTTTTCCTCAAATCCCAGGATGTGATAGCCTCTCCTAAACTTCGAAATCGATTCCTTGCTCAATGTGCGACTCCAACCAAGAATGTCTGTCCTAGAACGGCGATTCTATCATACAAGATAGCAAAGAACTTTTTCAAAGCTGGTGTATCTCAACTGGAAAGGGTATGCGACTATGCGTTAAACTTTTATACATACATGTTGAGCAGTTGAGGTCTGATTTTAATCAAAGTATTGTTATGAAATATCCTGGATTGAATTTTTATCTCGAATTTCATAAATCTGTAGGAACCCGTTTATTTTCTATAGATTATAATTTACCTTATATTAAAGAGAAATATATGCAAACTATAGTCTATCCCAAGTTATTGCTTCCATCAATTTTTGATGATTTTTAATAAAAATACACATACCTGTGAAAGAAATACAATTAAAATCTATGAAAGGAAATATATCCACGATATCTTCATTGAACAATTATCTCTTTTCACTCATAAAATTTCACAGGAACGAAAACAATTTTCTTACGGAGATTTATAATGGGAAATGTTTATATCTTTTCTCCATTCGGAAGTGCTCGGGATATCTCGCGCAATTTTTTAACGTTATTATCCGGGCTTATTAATGGCTGATGCAATGCAAGATCTCGGTAGACTTTCAATTTTGGGATGTGTATTGAAACCTGAAGCAGTAGAGGGGGCGTTTCAAAACAGATAATCTGGACATTTTTCATATTAGTGGATGATCGTAGTTTGAGCACAAAGGTATTTACTATTATTGAAATATCAAGCAAAAAGTGGTGGAAGCAAAAACTTTATTATAGCTGTATTTATTTTATGGAATTCTGTACATCAATTTTTATTTGAGTGCAATATATATTCACAAGGTTCGCTGGAGCCTCGTTGTTGCAAATGATAACTCTTGCAGCGAACCAGCTAGTCTGCTCTAAGGGTGTAAAAATAACTTGAGCATGAATATTTGAGAAATTAACTCAATATCTACAATGTACCCAAGTTATGCTCGTATAACCTGGGTTGGGGCAGTTTACGCTTTATAACCCGCAAAGCAGATTATAAAAAGGCGAAAAATTGCTCCAACCAGGTTATATGAGTAGAAATTGGGTAGGTATTGAGTTCATTTTTTTAAATTTAACTTTCTGTAATTTTCTGTACAAATTGAATGTGTTTTACTTTGAAATATGATATTAATCTGTTCAAAATTCAAACATAACATCAAGCGGATTTGTATGTTTTTGAAGGTGGTGCATTGTGAAGTGCAAACCAGGTTATGCAAATTGAACTGAATTTTTCTCTCCAATCAAATGTTGCATATTACAAACAGAATTAAATTATAAAAGGTTGATCAGGAAAAAATTGTTGCTAACCTGTTTATCTCTGTTAAATCGAGAAACTTAGCCATCACAAATAAAAAATTGGTTTACAGTATTCCTTTTTAGCTCACCTGAGCTGAAAGCTCAAGTGAGCTATTCTGATCACATTTTGTCTGTCGTTCGTCCGTCCGTCTGTCCGTCCGCCCGTAAACTTTTCACATTTTCAACATCTTCTCAAGAACTACTGGGCCAATTTCAACCAAACTTGGCACAAATCATCCTTAGGCAAAGGGGATTCAAAGTTGTGAAAATTAAGGGTCACACGCATTTTCAAGGGGAGATAATTAGAAATTGATGAAAAATTTCGAGAAATTTTCAAAAATTTTCTTCTCAAAAATCATAATGCCAGGAAAGCTGAAACTTGTGGGGAAGCATCCTCAGGTAGTGTAAATTCAAAGTTGTGAAAATCATGACATCCAGAGGTAGGTTGGGGCCAAAATGGGGGGGTCGAAGTTTTACATAGGAATATATAGAGTAAATCTTTAAAAATCTTCTTCTCAGAAACTAATCAGCCAGGAAAGCTGAAACTTGTGTGGAAGCATCCTCAGGTAGTGTAGATTCCAAGTTGTGAAAATCATGACATCCAGAGGTAGGGTGGGGCCACAATTGGGGGGTCGAAATTTTACATAGGAATATATAGAGTAAATCTTTAAAAATCTTCTTCTCATGAACCATAAGACCAGGAAAGCTGAAACTTGTGTGGAAGCATCCTCAGGTAGTGTAGATTCAAGGTTGTGAAAATCATGACCCCCGCGGGTAGGGTGGGGCCACAATGGGGGGGGCGGGGGGTCGAAGTTTTTCATAGGAATACAGTGGAGCCTCAGTTATCCGGACACTTTCGTCCACAAGTCCAATCGTCCAGATAGGTGAAGCGTCCGGATATCTGAAATGTGTCTATGATAATGTAGTTGTATACAATGACTCCCAGTGTTGATACTGGTTTTTTGTCTTTCATACCAAATAGCAACACATAATAATGCACTTTTGATGAGTTCATATGCTTTCATTTTGTTTTCTTCCTGTACTTCCGGTTTTGACTTAATCTAACAAAGCATTCATAGGACAATTTGTTTTAAAAAGAACGTTTGAATAGGTAGATAAAACACAAAGCTTTGTAAAAAGTTCCAGTTTTCTTGATTAATAAGCATATTTTTTATTTGAAATAGAGGGATGTTTAAAAAAGCGATGGTACTTGACAGGTGCACAGGTTAAGATATCCAAGCCACGTGCTGTGAGGTGTGACTAATCCTGTCTGGCCAACACTGTCGTTAATTTTAAAGGTGATTTGGGAGGTCAGTGTATATACAAGCTCCTCATGAGGCACTAGCACGTAAAAAGGTGTGAAACTTGATTGACAGGGGTAATCTTTTGTACTGACTGCGGTATCATCAAATTTTACCGTCCGGTAAAATGAAGCAAGATTAGTTGAAAATCAGTGTTTTGTGGTAAAAACAAACCGTCCGGATCCGGAACGCGGAATTCCGGATAAATGAGACAAAATAACGTACAAAAAATCTGTTCTCAAATAAAATCGTCCGTAAACTGAAGCGTCCGGTTATCTGGCGTCCGGATATCTGAGGCCCCACTGTATATAGGGTAAATCTTTAAAAATCTTCTTCTCAGAAACTAATCAGCCAGCAAAGCTGACACTTGTGTGGAAGCATCCTCAGGTAGTGTAGATTCAAAGTTTTGAAAATCATGACCCCCGGGGGTAGGGTGGGGCCACAATTGGGGGTTGAAGTTTAACATAGGAATATCTAGAGTCAATCTTTAAAAATCTTCTTCTCAGAAACTAATCAGCCAGGAAAGCTGAAACTTGTGTGGAAGCATCCTCAGGTAGTGTAGATTCCAAGTTGTGAAAATCATGACCCCTGGGGGGTAGGTTTGGGCCACTATGGGGGGTCAAAGTTTAACAAAGGAATATATAGGGTAAATCTTTAAAAATCTTCTTCTCAGAAACTAATCAGCCAGATGATTCTTTATAATTGTTAAGACTTTCGCCCCAGGACAATTCTTTGGCCTCACAAGAAGGTTCAAAGTTTGCTGTAGGTTTATATCCCGTATATAAACTATTGTTAAGGATCTTTTTGTGAACTGCAATATTCAACATATGATATGACTATAAAATCATCCTGTTAGAAAAGGGACTAATGATTATAAACATAAGAATATCCAGGGGGAAAATGGATTTTATTTATACAGGATCTACATGTATTATTGTACATTGTCCAGATAGTTTGTATTATGACTCCATTAAGCTGATTTTATCATACCTATTGTTCCTCAGGTGAGCGATGTGGCCCATGGGCCTCTTGTTTTTGCATTTACAATCTGATACCAAATTATGAATTTCTTTACAGCTGAGATTTTATCAAATATATTACTGCTTCAAATTCGAGCAAGTCAAACTATGTCCAGGTAAGTTGCCTTTAACTGGAAAAGATTAAGGGTTAGTGGGTTACAACATAATTATTAAAATAAATGTGAAAATGAATTGATGGTTGTTCTTAATAAGATTATATAGCCCATATGAGAAAATCATACCCTTGGTCAAAATTAAATGCTAAGAATTTTATGATTGCATGCATGTTACATGTATTTGTTATACTTCATGTTAAATACTGAAATCTGATTGGTGTAGACTCAGTTCATAATCTGTTCTATTACCCTCAGCATTAGCAACGCACTTAGCAACGGGTAACATTAAGAATTGTTACATGCGTGAAAATCATGCGCATAGCCGTACGGTTCGCCTTAGAATTCACGTTACTCCTATCTAAAAGCAGTGATGTTTTCTTTAAAATTAAGACATTCAGTATAACAAAATAAATAGTGCCTGTTTGGGAGGATAACAGTTGAATTTGACACCCCTCGATAACCATTGTCAACCACCGCTTCGCGTCGGTTGACAATGGTTTTCTCGGGGTGTCTATTTCAACTGTTACCCTCCCAAACAGGCACTATTTATATAATATCACTCCATCTCAAGTTTCTGCTTCTACTGCTTTTTAATTTTTATTAATTCTGATAATCATAAATGCCTTGTTGGCCAAACTACCATCATCCACTAGAATGAGAAAAGTCCAGATATTCGGTTTAAAATGTACACCCCCTCTTTCGCTTCAGGTTTCAATACATTATCAAAAGTAAAAAGTCTACAGGAATTTTGCATTGCAACAGACATGAAAATTACAAGGATAATAGTGTTGAAAAGTTATGTGAGCTAGGTGTCTCAAGTATTTCCTAATGGAGAAAGATGTAAACATTTCCCATTAAAAATCTCAACAAGATGATTTTTCAAATGCATGTTATTGTATGTTTTGAAAATTATATTGCGACAGCCTGTCACAGGTACTGTATCTATTGTTAAATTTTAGTAATTGTTACTCTCTATTCAAACATGGACACAGGCGAAATTATGGGAAAAGGTGCTATAACTCTTTTATGCTGTGTATTGAAACCTGATAAGATAGAGATGGAGTTTTAAAAAAGATCTTGTAATTTTTTTTATACTTTTGAATGAACATCCATTTTAACTTTGAGGTATATTGATATTGAGTAATTAAGCAAAATGTGTATTGAATATATCTCGGGAGAGAGTATAGTAGCTATATATTAGAGCTAATATAAACTAGATATATAGAGAATAATATATACCCTTTTCAATATCACAGCTTGTATCAGCCCAAGACTCCAATATCAGCCCGAGGGCCGAATGCCCAAGGGATGATATTGGTTGAGGGCTGATACAAGTATTGATATGGAAATTAAAGGGTATCTATTATTATATTTATTACATACTTAGTAATAAAATTTTGAAAAAACTTGATTAGATTGATTTTACATATTATTTGAGAAAAGTCTGTACATGTACATAATATGAGATCTAATTGTTTTAACAAACATGTAGCTACAGAACCGAAATTTACTCAGGTTTTAAAAGTTTACTGCTTTAAAACATTTGCTAGCATTTGAAGTTTTCAACTGCATTTAAAAATGTCGACTGTAACAAATGTTTTATTTTTCGTCTGTAACGTATACAAATGCCGAAGCGAAAAAGGCAGAGAAGTTCCGCAAGGGGTGTGATACGGATCCGTATCAGCCCTTAGGGCTGATTACCTGTTTCAGCCCTGGAGGCCAATACAAGTTTTGTGATGTCATCTGTATCACATATGCAAAAAAACCCTATATTTATTATCAAGTATGTAATAAAATGAACATAAATATCTGCAAGTTACTACTGAGTAGTATGATTTCATTATGTTCTCATAATTAAGTGCATTCTTAATTTGGATTCATTAATTATATGTGCTTGCTATTCCCCCATTATATGTCATATTTTTATGACATGCTTATAATACTTCATGCCATTTACAGTATCAAACACAATGAGTCAGGTCAGCTATATAAAGTATGTATTGTCGTAGCTAGGTGCACTCTTTCATAACATTTAATAATGACTTTGGCAAGCTAGTATTTACTTTTATCTTTGATGCCTGCCAGTGGATGGTGGATGGAGTGCATGGTCTGCCTGGTCCAAATGTCCTGTCAAGTGTGGATTACAAGGAAAGCAGTGGAGGAACAGACTGTGCAACAACCCAATACCCATAAGATATGGCTTGCTATGCCCAGGCCCAGCTCTTGACTATAAGGGATGCATCAAACATTGTAAAAAGACAGGTAATCAAAGAACTGAAAAGTACTGACAGGTGATTAAGGTATGCACCAGAATCACAAATGAAGTGAAAATATTCTTAACAAGTTAACATGATAGAAATATGTATTGTATGTTAATGAATATATGAGTTAAATTTAAATTAGTTTTAGACAAAAGCAAATCTTGAAGCAGATCTAAAAACTGATATTTTATTTGTTATTTTGAGAAAAAAGGCTTCAAGTTGGTAAAAGGGAAAGGCTGTGTTTCAGTAAATGCTTCCAATACTGTTATTTATCAGAGTTATAAAACAATTAAGAATGATCGAGAAAAATTACATCAAATAAATATACATGTAATAGTATGTCTTTTGAAAAAGTAATTAAAAGAACAATGGAAATATATCATGAAAAAAAAATGTGCATGAGATAATTAGGTCCTTATCTGTTTTAATTAAATCCTTTTAATTTTTTTTTAATAAGCAAAAGGCAGAAAGGAGGCAGAGACATATTTCAGTTATATGAATGAGGGCTTCCCAAAATTGAAACAAGAATGTGAATCTGGACATTGTACATATGATGATGTGTCTCATTATCTCAATGGCAAGGAGATGGTATGTCACTCTGTGTATCATGTGTCATATTGGATGTAAGTATACAGGGATTCTAACAGGAGCCAAAAAAAAGAGAAAAAGATTCCCTTTTTTTCAATACAAAAGATTATGTAAAACACAATTTGAAAATATAAGCTATCTATTGACATTTTTTTTTAACTGATTGACTTCTTTTGAGATTAACATTACTAAAATTATGCTTGTTAGTAGTTTTAATCAACAATTTTATTCATATTAAAGGAAAAATATTGGGCCAGTTTGCAGTGTATATTCAATAATCGAGATTGCCCTGTGGATGGGGGGTGGACAAGATGGAGCTCGTGGACTGCTTGCCAGCCAGTGTGTGGATCAGGTTATCGACAGCGAGAAAGGTTCTGCCAGAAACCCTACCCTAGGAATGGGGGATACCAGTGTATCGGACAATCCTATCAAAATCATCATTGTTTTGGAAGGAGGTGCAACAAAGCAGGTATTAACATTCTATCCCTTAATGCAACCTTTTAGATTAAAATCTAAATACATTTCTTAAAAGAAATATTGTAAATAGATATTTTTTGTTTATTTTCAAATTGAATTTGCATTGTCCTGCAGTTGTATTTTCATTCATAATTTAAAGCTGACAGAGTTGATAGTATGGAAATTTAATTCATATGTATTTTGTGATGATAAATCACTAGATGCTTTGATGAAATAGATATGGTTTTTGGACATTATTTCTCGGACTGGTCTGATTTCTCGCCATGTTCTGCTTCCTGTGGGAAATACGGAGTTCAGTCCAAAAGACGGATATGCTTAGTACGAAATAAATGCCAGAAACAGCTCCTTGGGAACAACACCAATGCATTACACATCTTCAGACCATGTTTTAATGGAGATTGTCCAGGTAAATCAAAAGTAAAAAATTCATACGCTTCTTAGATAATTAGGATGAGATGATAGAAAAACCTCAGGCTGTTACTTTCATGACCAAGTCTATACAATGTTCTTTTCAGTTTTTGTTGAAATTCAATGTGTCATGAATTCAGTCCATTAATGCATGTAAATTGAGACAATTAAATGGAAAATTTTATAATGATATTAAAAACATAAAGTCAAAATTAATTTGATAAATTTGACTTCTGTGTTTTTGTTTATTTGTGGGCAGTACATTGGAAATGCTGGCTCAAAACATTTTAAATTAATTACCAAACTTTTGAAAGACCTACAAAGTAAATGTATATTAACTCACCAATGCCGCATGCAACTTTTTCAGATGGAATTTGCTAAATAATCTCAATGCTTGAATTTAATCTGGTGTATGCATGGTACTTAGCATATTTAATGTAAATTCTACTCTATAAAAAGCTGCATGTTTTCTTGTTTATTTAAAATGCAGGTAATACAGCTGTGTTTTATAGTAAAAAAAAAGGGGTTTTGATTTTTTATTTATTTTTTTTTTTTTAGCAAAAGGAGGCTGGGCCTCCTGGCAGGTTATAGATTTTTGTTCTGCTCGCTGTGGCATTGGCAGGAAGTTGCAGTTCCGCCTGTGTAATTTTCCATACCCTACAGGAAGTGCGTCCTGCATCGGTAACGAAGTGGAAACCAGTATTTGTCGAGGCCCGTGTGATGAAACTTGTAAGATTTGTAAATAGGTGGCTCTTACAAGTTACAACTTTGACTTTTTGTTAAATTGAAATAACTGAAAATGGTGGCTGAATGGCCATTTTTAGTAGCACATGAATAGCACAACAATGAATTTGTAGTTTTATCTTTTCTCTTTATCCTGAATGTCTGCATACTCTAGCTTCTCTCGGAATCTCTCCATTTAACAGTTTAGTTAAAAAGTCTGACAGTTTTATAAATGTTATAATATTTTGATGCATAATAGGGGATATGGAAGTAAAGAAATTCAAGAAACCAGCGCTGCAAATAAAATTAGCACCAACAGCTGGGGTATGTGATTTATCTCATAAATATGATAGAATATTATATGGAATGCAAAAATAACAAACTTGAGTTGCAAAATTTGAAAAATCTTTTCATTGGATATTGAATAGAAAGAACAGGACCATGCCATAATTTCTTTCAGGATACTCCTGCTAAAGGCGACAAGTTCAGTAACCCGCTGATCAAAGCTGTGGAGAAGAATTACACGAACTGGAGCAATTGGACTAGGTGTTCAAAGTCTTGCGAGGGAGGATTCAGATGGAGGGAGAGAGCTTGTAAGACAGAGGGAAAATGCTCGGGAGAAATATTCCAGAGACAGTTGTGCAACACTGCAAAATGCCCAGGTAGTGAAGGAGTAGAGCATATTGAATATTTTGCTGGCTTTAAGGAGGCTCTTTGTCAACAAGTCAACCCTCAGATCCCCCCTTATATTTAAAAAAAGGATTTGTTTAGCTATAAACTAATCTCTAGTTCAGAAAAATTGCATTATTTACTCTTTAAAATTTGAATGTTTTCTGATATCTTAATATAGACCTCTTTTTTTGAGGAGATATGTATAGTCGTAAAATGGCCACAACTTCTATGGCCATAATACTCTTTATAATAAAAAGTAGATATTGGTTGAAAATTTTTGAACAAATTAGTGTGTGAAGAGGGATGATAAACTTCAACCTTCTGATTATTCTTCTGTCTTTTCCCAGTTCAGGGAGGTTGGAGTACCTGGCTGAGTTGGTCCGTCTGCTCAGTCACTTGCGGACAGGGAGTGGAGACTAGATATCGGAAATGTGACAACCCCTACCCACGTGGAGGAGGGACCTGCCCAGAGTTTCCCTCAGAGGAAAGAAAATGCAACATGAAACCATGCAAAAGTAAGTCATATTTTGGTACTTAACAATGTCAAAAGCATGCATGTTTAACTCCTGGGACATGCATAATTTGTTAAAACCTTTGGTAACAATTAAATGTTATTGATGAATCAAATATGCAAAAGTATGGATTCCTGCTTAAACCTGTTTTACTTATACATGCATTTGAAAACCTTTGTTAGCAGTTTTTTGGAATGAATCATATGACAGTAACTTTATTCAAATATGCTTAATATTTTATTAAAAGATGCCTATCTGCAGTTTGGAGAGTGGGAAAATTGGAGCCACTGTTCTCAACCATGTGGCCGAAAAGGAACCAGATTCCGTACCAGAAAATGTATTGTTCTACCCAGGAAAAAGTCAAAAGGGGCCATTGGTGGTCATTCTTATCAACCAAAAATGGCTGCTCCAAAATCAGCACCAGTCCAAAAGAAAATCAGTAAGGAGCAGCATAGAAAGCAAACTAGTCCTACCTCTAGTGGTCCCAGTGTCAGTAAAGATAAGGCAAAGCAAAAGAATGTTGATAACAATGCTAAACAGGACAAACACAGTGGTGAAATTCCTTATGAAAAATACTTGAAAACCAAATATGAAGCAGACAAGTTGAAAAATCAACAGGATAAACTAAGAGTGATTTTACGAAAGATTTTGCCAAAGCCGAAGCGTGGTAAACGAGCAGTGGCAAGCCACCACTTGAAATCAAGATATCACTGGAATCAGCACCACCACACACAAAATCTGATAAAGCCACACAATCCAAAACTTCCAAAAGGAGTCAGGGTGTTGAAAGTTTGTTCTGCTCATGGCACACACATGAGGAGCAGATGTAATGTAAAGGACTGTCCAAGTAAGATCCTTTCTGTTCAAGATTAAAAAATGTTCTGTATTTGGATTCATTGATTGATGTCTTAAGTCAATAGGTGTATGTATTGTCCATGACTTAAGTCATGACTATTCATGTATGTATTTACAATGTAGGACATCAATTGATCAACTGGGAATTAGACATGATTTTAGATCAAAACTTTAATTTTTATGCCCCCGCAAACAAAGTTTGGGGAGTATATAGGAATCACCTTGTCCTTCTGTCAGTATGTCTGTGCAATCGTCCTTATCTTTCATATGGAGAAACATTGGAAGTTCTTGATGCCCCAAAAGATGTCTTGATTTTGACCCAAGGTCATTCAGGCAAATTCAAGGTCAATGAAAGAAAAGTTTATAATTTGTGACTGCTGAATACCTTTCTTATGGAGAAACATTGGAAGTTCCTTCTTCACATGAAGATTGCTTATGGCTTAAGGATGTGTCATGAACTTGACCCAGTGTCAGTTTTGCAAGTTCAAGGTCATTGTTTAAATAAATACATAATACATGTGTAGGCCATATCTTGCAATGGAAAACTTGTACACAAAGATTGCTGATTGTGACCCATAAATATGTCCTGATGTTGTTCAAGGTCACTATAAGTACAAAGGTACATCCATTACTTTTTAACAGAGAAATTCTTTAGATGTTATATTTTCTTTGGGGGGGGGGGGTATCGATTGTTATGTAACGGGATGGGAGAAATAATGACGGACCAGACCGGGTTTCGAACCCGGGCCCCCTGAATCTCTAGTCAGGTGCTCTACCAACTGAGCTATCTGGCGCCGGTATTCGAA
Organism: Magallana angulata; assembly: GCF_025612915.1. Lineage (NCBI taxonomy): Eukaryota > Metazoa > Mollusca > Bivalvia > Ostreida > Ostreidae > Magallana > Magallana angulata. The sequence goes on along the minus strand of NC_069120.1, from coordinate 39,075,918 downwards.
CCGGTCTGACCGTCACATTCCTCCCCCCTTAAATGATCTTCGTCCCCGAAGATCACCCCAGGCTCTTCCCCTGGCAGGAGTTAACCTGTCAGTTCCAGGGGTTGGTCACGGCACCAAATGTAACGGGATGGGAGAAATAATGACGGACCAGACCGGGTTTCGAATCCGGGCCCCCTGAATCTCTAGTCAGGTGCTCTACCAACTGAGCTATCTGGCGCCGGTATTCGAACCGGTCTGACCGTCACAGTTAACTTGCTCACAGTACATCTAGTTTAATTTTCATGTATGAAATGATTTACTTGTGCATTTTGAGTAATTGACCAAAATTTGCATGTTCGAAGTGAAGTTATTAGAGAGGTACAGAAGTAATAATTCATTTTTATGTAAACAAAGCTTGAGTCTTATATTTGTTTACCAATAATGTAAAGTATGGAATTACCATTTCTTTGAAAAAATGGCTCGTAGCAAACTTAGCATGTGTTGATAAATAATATCGACAGAAAAAGCAATTTTTATTCAAAACTCATACCAAAGAACACATATGTAAACAATAAGAAGACTTGAGCTTTGTTTACAAAACAAAGAATTTCAAACTCTTTATCTTGCTTATAACTCACCAATTAACTTACAATTGTTTACAAATCATTAAACATACACAAATTAATCATTATAAACATTTAAAATGGAACTATAAGTTTTAGAATTTTGAGCTCAAATCGTGTCTAAGTCCCTTTAAAGGACATTTTTGCATTATGATAAATCAAATACTGTAGATTCCTAATTAAACGCCAGGAATTAATATCCGTGTAAAATCTTGAGAAGAAGTCATCTCAAGAATTTTAAAATCTCTTAAAGTACTTATGTAAAATAAGAAATCTATAGTAATACAAAAATATAAATAATGCTAGTTCTCTGTGTAGATTTGATTCCCTTCTCTAATATGTTTGTAGTTGATGGCAGATGGGCCAACTGGGGAAGCTGGACAAAATGTAGTCAAACGTGTGAGCAAGGTGTCCATGTGCGAGAAAGAACATGCACAGACCCTTTCCCTAATGGCGGGAAGAATTGTGTTGGATCAGGAACGGAAACTGCACACTGCTTTAAAAAACCATGTCCAGGTAGTGAAGTATTTGTTGCATATCAGGGAAAAAAAATATATATATTTATTTTTTTCTTGTAATAAAAACTAGCTGTTTTGCAGTTTCATTAGAGACACCTCAATCAGAATTAATCACATTGCTAGGTATAATTTTTATAAGAATCTCTATGTTCTTTCATCAAAGTGAAGTAGAAGTTTTTGTCCATAATGCTTTAACAAAAAGGCAACAAATGCTATCAACAAAAAGACAACAAATATGTTAAAAATGAGGCTCACACTTCATTTGTAAGGTGACATTCAAGAATTGATTTAAAGGATTATCTTACAAATATTAAAGAAATTCAAATAATTTAGACACTTTATTTCAATTTAAAGTTGTCTTTCTTAATTTAATTTCATCTAGCACGCTGACTTATGACCAGGGTCTTAATGTATCAAATGTGACGTCATACTCTGGAAATTAATGTCATATGATCATCTTCTATGATTATAGCCCTTTTCTGACAGATGTTTTTTACGGAACTCTTAATTATTATCCTATACAAGCTATTGCCAAAAAAATTTGTTTATTTTTCAGATCTGGATGATAAAGGAATAGGGTTTAAAGGCAAAGGTTTTCTTAGTTACAAAAGTCACAAGAAAGCCACACCTTTTCTGGTGCTGTATATTCTGTTTAAGCCTCTGAATGATGATGGGGTGCTCCTACATCGCTTTAGGAAATGCGATGACACCAGATGTGCTCACGAAGTTCTTTTGACCTTGGAAGAGGGAAAGCCCGTGTTGCAGGCTGCTGATGGAAAATTTGGACTTGAAATTGAATATCCCAACAAATTGAAGGTATTGGAATCATCATTTCTGTTACCGGTACATCATTTTGCTGATTTTGACAATATGTACCATTTGAATTACAAATATACCCTTTGAGTACTACCTGATATGTTTTGTTGATTTTAAGTTTATGTATTATCAGCTCAGGCAAGAACACTTGAGCACTGAACAATGTATGTATTTCAATTCTACATTGAGTTTAATAAAATCAAATTCCAGAAAAAAATTTGGCACACTATTTTGGTCAGTATCTTCAGAAGTCATGCATTTATGAGGGTTGATGATGGGAAACACAGAAATAAGACGGTGAAATTCAATGGAGAGTTGAACTTTGATGCAATGATGAGTGTGGGCTGGGACAAACATAGAACAAAAGAGAATGGTATGTCGAAGCGCAAAATAAAATCTCCACATAATATATTAGCTATTGATTATAGCAGAAAAGTACATTCTCTGATACATATATAGATGTGTACATGTACTTTCAAAACTTATAGTATATCGGTTTAATTTGTGTTGATTTTTTTTTTTCGCAATCACTTTTACATCGAATATGCAGAAATAATATCCGGTAATTGCTATAAGAAACTTTTTAAAATTGCTAAAGATGACTCGGACGCATAGAAAAAAAAATGTAACATTTTCCCTTATCACAAATTTTGTGACACATAAAAATAACAGGATATACAGTATTCACGGTAATTGTTTTTCTAAAAATATAATTCTTATGTTTATAGATTTGATAAAGCTGCTTGTAGCTTATGAATACATACTTTTTATAGATTGATTCAGACTTTACATGTAGGATCTGATATTTTACAGGCTTTGTTGGAGAGATTGCCTCATTAAGAGTGAACTTCCGAGCCTTCAGTCTCTTCAAAGATACCTCTAAAGCAGAGTATGGTTCACCCTACAAAAAAGTCGGAGTTCATCATCTTCAGCTAGGTATCAATTCAAGGGGCTGATATTTACATGCATATATCACACAAATCAAAAAAAAAAAATGATACTGTAATCAGATTAGATTGAAATGATTTCATTAAGAGTTGCTTCTTCTACGTTTCTTTCTCAAGAGCCAACTGTTGCCTATCCACTTTTCCATGGCAACAACTACATGAAGCTGTCTGTTGTGGGAACGACCCGGTTTTCCGTGGATATCATTTTTTCCGCTTCCAGACTGAGTGGTCTTCTGCTGTTCAATGTCGGGAATGAGGAAAACTCGTACTTGTTTATCAAGATGAAAAAAGCAGTCCTAGATTTCTGTTTTAATTGCGGCAAGAAACGTGTGTGTACAGGCTTAGGAATTATTCAGGTATTTATAATGTTTGAACACTAGTGGAGGAGGAAATGTGTTTTAATGTATGTGTAATAGTGTGTATATAATGGACTCAGTACTGCCACACTCCTACTAACACTAGCTATAGTGGCTTAGCCCTTAATTAGCTCAGTCGGTAGAGCGTAAATTGGTTTTTAAACTGAAGGGTCCCAAGTTCGAGCCTGGTTATGGTCATTCCTTCTCTTCTATTACATATTCAAACTGTAGATGTATACTTGTACAAGTCTTATTAATTTTTGGGGGAATAACATTGTTTTCAGCCAAAAGCTTGGTACTACATTTCCTTAGTAGTGAAGAAAAGAACAGCTAAAATAAGATTGAATAATGGCCCAGCTATAGAACTGAACTCCATTGGTCCACACTACTCAGCTGGCAGAACTTTGTTCATTGGTGGAGGGGAAATCGAGGATAAGTATCAACTGGACAGAGGAGCGAAAACACATGCTGGGTTCGTGGGCTACATTTATCGCCTTAAAATAAATGGGCAGCAAGTGGACATGAAGGGAGCAGCCATTATGAATGTAAAAGGTTTCCTTAACTCTATGGGGATGACTTACACAGGTTAGAAATAAAGATATGGATGCCAACACTGCAATTTAAAAGTATCCGTTTTTTCACTTAGCTTTTTAAACACCTTAATTTTTTTATTTTTATATGTGTCAATCATAATTTACTTCAGATAGGGTATGTGTCGCGATTGTATAGTGGTCTTTGAGTCAGATAGAATGAAAACACATCTGAATGCTTTGACTGGTTTATCTAAACTAATTTGAACATAAACATAATTATTGTCACGTTACCATGACATCATATTATGATGACATCATAATAGCAATGTCTCACAACGTCACATGCACCTTGACGTCGTATAAGATATTTACCAACATACTCTGGGCCGCAAAATGTACAAAATCACAATTTAAAAAATATTAAAAGTTCATAATAGGTCGCGTTGTGTTTTGAAATATTAATTAGAAAGTCTTTCACTTCTCCTCAACTCTGGCTCTGATTTTCATATTTTGGGAAAGTCAGTATGTTCTTGGACCAATTCTCCAATCTTGAATTCGTTGAATGTAGCTCCTGTTCTATTGTGGTAATGTCTCTGATGAATAATGTTTTCTCCAAATGCTCTATAGAAGTTGAATTTCTCCAAGTTGTTATGGGTATATGGATCCAATTTCCATAGCTGTGTCATCAAGGATGAATTTTGTTTCATAATCTCCTCTAAAGTAGCAATATTCTTTCCCATCTCCAGATTGATCACTCGAAGTTCTAGCTCATCCAGGTAGTGTCTCAAATCTGCTGTATCTTTGTTTGCCATTTCCTGTGATGTGGTGAAGGTCTCACTGCATGTTTCCACGTTGGATTGAATTTTCAGCATTTGTGCTTGAAGCTGGTTGTTCAAATCTTCTAGGATCTTCATCTTCTGTTCTAAAACTGAATTTTCTCTCTGGATTTTCTGGATTTTGTGATTCTTGAATGATGAATTTCTTCTTAGTTTGAAATTCTCTCTCCTTAACTGCAAAATCTCTGATTTAAGTTTTTCCACCAGATCTTCTTGTGCTTGGTCTTCCTTCTTTTTATTAACGACTGTGTTGGAAGCTGATTTTTTCTGTTTTTCTGTTCTTGACTGAGCAGTTTCTCTCTTCTGTAGTTTGGTATTCAGTGTGTTTGTCTCCTTGGATGTGGGTACTTTCTCTTCCTCTTTACTTCGATCTCCTTTCAGCTGTTTTGAGTAATGTAGTTGGATTAACTGCTCTAGTTGATGTGACTCTTTCTCCTTTGTCCTCTCTAAATTTGTGACTGAGCTCTTAGATGATGGCTTCAGGAATTGCGACTTGTAACATATGCTGGTGTGGTGAGTCTTCTTACAAATCCTGCATTTGAAACGTGACTGACAATTATTTACTTTGTGTTTCCCTAAACAATTGAAGCATACTTGTCTTTCTTTTATGATGGATATTCTCATTTCACAATCTTGAATAATATGGCAAGTTGTTGGTGAATGTTTACCATTGCAGAATAAACATAGCTTCACAATATTTTGTGGCTTGTTAATCTTTTTATGACTTGACCCAACTCCAAAGGTAGCTGCTGGAATGAATTCCTGGCTTGATCTTAGATTGCTAGCTTGTCCAGCATCTTGAATGCATGGCTCTACCTTTATGGCTCTCCTTAGTGACTGTAAATCCCAGATATCATCATCATCTTCTTTTTTGTCCACGGTGTTATGAATCTTGGGTTTTCCTATTTTGTCTTGTGACGTGTCATTGGATTGAGCAAACTCTTGTGCATTTACATTTAAATTGATCGATGTAGATTGATGAACATTCTCTAAAGTCTTGGTAGATGAAGCGCTCTTTGTCAGCTCTGCTAATTTTAGTCTTAAATGTAACATGTACTCAACTGAATCTCTGTTTTCCATTTGGATCTCTTCTTCTCTTGATAATTCTTGTAGGATCTGGCTGTTGATTTTCTCTAACGTGTCTTGTTTCTCCTCCAGTAGCGCTATTATAGTTTCTGTATCCTCTGAATTGTTTTCCTCTAAAAAGGATTCTTCCAATTTTCTCAAAAGTCTTGTTACAGCACTTCTTTGTCCTGAACGAACTGCTCTAAGTTTAGAAGTCATCTCTCCGTTTGGTCACGGCACCAAAATGTCGCGATTGTATAGTGGTCTTTGAGTCAGATAGAATGAAAACACATCTGAATGCTTTGACTGGTTTATCTAAACTAATTTGAACATAAACATAATTATTGTCACGTTACCATGACGTCATATTATGATGACATCATAATAGCAATGTCTCACAACGTCACATGCACCTTGACGTCGTATAAGATATTTACCAACAGTATGCTATGGTTATTTTATACACACTGGCTAAGGTGTAAAAAGTTGTTTTACATATACTGTATTCTATTGTATATTTTAGCTAGTGATGTCATCAAAGAAAGTGAAAGGAGTGATGTCATGTTGAAATGTGACTATGCATATTACGCAAGGAAAACGGAAGATGTAGACATTATGTGGTTTCAGGGCGACAGACTTGTCCATGAGAACAAAACCAAGAGAATACATGACAAGGTTATACTTAATGCATTCTTAATTTTGTTACATTTACATTTAATATGGCTTTTATGTTATGACCAAAGACAATGTCTAATACATTACTGTACGGTTTATCTCAGGTATGAATATATCTGTAAATTTTTTTGAGTTTAAGCTGACATTTTTTAGAATAGCAAATGATATAAAGTGTATGTCGCTTTTAATTCTTAGTTTGTTAAATTCTGTTCAGTTGCGTGGTCAGCCATTCACAAGTGGATTAGAACTGGTGGGGGATGGACACGAGGGGATCTACCTGTGTGCCGTTCATCACTCCGGGGTGATTGTGGTACAGCACGCCTTCATTGTGGAAGAACCTGTTCCTGTGAATGGTAATATACTGTAGATTTATATGGTTATATGGTTATTTATACGTCATACGTCTATTGATTCATCTATCGTCTTACATGTTTTATCACCCTCCAAAATAAAACAAAGACGCATTTACAAAAGTTTCCTCATTCACTGGCCAGTACATGGCTATTTAATTTTCAAAGGTATAAGAGAATGTTCAGTAAAACTTTGCTAACGACTGTATGCAGGGTTATTTTCGCCTCGTGTAATTTTTGCCCTTGTACATTTGCAGACAGTCTTGCCCTGTTTTGAATTCACCCAGACAGTTGTGTTTAAAAGAGAAATTATTAAACATTGGAATTTGCCAAGTGTTAAATTTGATCGCTGACATTGAGGGAAAAAATAGCAAGAATAAAACAGGGGCAAATGTTTCTCTGTATATAGTATACTAAAAATTAGATTTGGTTTGAGTCTGATTTTTGCCTGATCTAGAGGTGACAAATGGAATGTATTCAATGAGACCATAAACACACACATTTTAATATCTTATTTTGGTAGGACTTTCCTATAAAAGGCCATAGAAAAGCAGTGGCATTTTAATACATGTATATGCATAAGTGTTCAGAACAAAGGATAGTATCTCTTAGATAAAAAAAAAGTTTTGGTCACTACAAACCAGTGAGAAAACCTTGAAATTTACAACCCCCTCCCTCCCTAACAAAAATAAACCATAATGCTAATGAATGATTCAAAATATTTGAAAATACTGAAAAATATTATCTAAGTAATGCATGATATTTTGACATAAGGCCACACCAGTTATATTTTTCTTGTTTGTCAGTATTTTTTGCAGGCAAAATATTTAGGTGGTACGTAAATAAATTTTAGCTGACAATTGTTTCTTCTTTTTTTTCTGATTCATGAAATTAAATTGATTTAAAATTCAAAAAATAGAATGGAAATAGAACAGAAAATACAACTAAATTTTCAGAATTTGGGAAATTCAAAAAAATTTTAATTGTATAGCTTTATTTAAATAGCGCGCACGGGTCCAATGAGCAAGAAATTGAATTGGTGTGGATTATTTGAAAATATAAACCACCTATCATTCCATGAAATCCATTTCAATAGTTCAAACAGTTGATCTGTATGCATACAAAGTACTGTGGAATCATTTTTATTCGTGGAGGTCAATGTTTGTGGGTAGCCAAAATTTTCTTGGTTGGTGGGTACATAATTTTGTTGGTATAGTGTAATAGGGATAATTTCAATATATATTAAAATAATGATTTTCTTTTGGTTCGTGGGGATGTATAAATTCATGGACAAGGGTTACGCACGAAAGCCATTGGTCCCCCACGAACAATAATGATTCCACAGTAGATGTTAGATCTCTTGACTTTATTAGTCCTCTGTTGCAGTGTGGAGCATGGCGATGAAGGAGGAGGTGGGAGTCCGCATTGTGGCAGCCATCCTTCCTGTGGTGTTCATCATCTGTTTGATCTTGGTCTGTCGGTACAGAGCTGATTTAGTGGGAAAACAGAAAGTGTAAGTGTTCAAAGGGTTGAAAGATTATTTTGGGACATTGTACTACATTTTTCTAGGTGACATAATTGCCATGGTATTAAACAAAGGTGTAATTATTGAATGTTTGACTTTTTATGATTTATCACTAATTGCTGAAATTTATTTAATATGCTTTTTGAGCCAGGCATGTTTATATGTATTGTTATCAAGTCACATTTGAAGAGTGGATCATTTTATTTATTCTTTGACCCTGATTTATAGAGAATTGTGAGAGATTAAGATTTAAAATCCTTTTGTGTCAATGTTGCTTGTTGATGGATCAAATCCCAATTAGGATGAATAAGTATAAAATATAGAACTAAAAATCTTTCAAATAAACATGAAAAATTAAATTGGATTTAAGATTGGCTCACATTTTATTGTCGCTGATAGTACCTCATTATAAATTTTGAAGTTTTTAGTTCTTCTTCCACAATGGTTGAGTCTCAATAGTCCTTACATGTATATATGAACTATTCCTTGCCAATTTCAAGGTGGAAGGCAAAAAGACTCTAATATTATCCTGTAATTCAGTATGATTTTTAAAAAAATTCTTGATGGAATTAATATCACTTATCTCAGTTTACAAATGTTGAAATTAATGATGGTTTGTTTTAGGGCTAAAGTAATGTCCAAGTTACAGACAATAGAACAAATCAGGAAGTCTGAACTACATATAGCACAAAATAAAGAAAATGTGGGAGTGGCTAACATGAATGAATATGTGGACGAGAGTAATTTGAACACACCGCGCGATGAAGATACCAGTAATTTCAATACACCACGAGACGAAGATACCAGCAATGTAAATACGCCAAGAGACGACGATGAAGATACCAGTAATTTGAATACGCCACGGGACGAGGATACTAGTAACGTTACGACGCCTCGTGACAGAGATGCTAGCCATTACAAGATTCCGCCTCATCACTTGGAAGAAAACTATTATGACACTATCGAAGACCTTGATGACTACACGTACTTGGAACCTTACGGGGGTGACAGAAACACCATGCATAACAAACAGGTTTGACTCGTGTTTATTAATTATCTGCGGTATATAGATGAAAGAAAATTTTCATCATAGATTATTTGTTTTAAAAAAGTATGAAAATTGTCTTTTTATATGTAATTATACTTGTATTTTACTCTTGCTGAAGGTATTTTTTCAAGGGAATGAGTATGAGATGCCACAAGGACATAAGATGCCACAAGGATATGAGATGCCACAAGGATACATGGAAGGTATGTGTTTTAGAAAAAAAAAAGAAAATAATGAGTCAGGTCCTGTATATTTTTTTTAATTCCACATGCTACCTACTTCAAATGAAAGTCTCTATAATTTCACCAGATAGGTACATATATACATTTTAATGATTATAGAATTCCCAGAGAAAGATGAAGATTTGAAAGAAAATATTGATGGTGCTCTAGATGCCATATTGGGGTAACATTTCTTTACTTTTATGCACTGGAAATATCTGTTTGTTCTTCTGCCTCCAGTCCATGTGCCTTCTGTCCAGTATAAAATTTTGCTACATACAAAAATCAGAATGTGCAGCTCATACATGTACTGTGTACAATTTTTTTTTAAAATGTGACTTAATTGGCTTAAGGTATAAACCCTTGAATAGTTTTTGAACTGATTATCGCAAAACATCAACAGAAATAAGTTTTTTTTTCTTTTAGGCCTATTAGAGACACTATGACATAAGAAAAACACAAATCTGTTATTATTAAGTTTATAATCATTATAGTAATTGCACTTATAATTTTGAAGAAAATCTTCAAGAGGGTCCCTTAGCAAGAAAAAGAAAAGCTCTTCAAGAAGACGCAGTAAAGAAGGTGGTGTATTGGAAAAAAAACCCTAATATATTCCACTTCCTCTAATTTAGAAATATTCAAAAATGAACAAAATTTGAATATGTGATATTTTAAAACTCTGTTGAAATTATATTAATGATGTTGCAGTTGCTCTCTTTTATGTTAAATTAGGTGTCTCACAGGAAAGACAGATGGAAGGATACACAAATGATGGGTAATTAATGTAGATTCCTTATTAAACGCGAGAAATTAATTTCCGCGTAAAATTGGGAGAAGTGGATTTTAAAATCTCGCCATTATTTTTTGAGAGCTGAGAACTAAAAGAAATAAGGAGAAAAGTTCCACGTTCACGATTATATATTCTCGCGATGTGATGCAAACCAGCGGGATCGCGGAATTAAGTACCCGTGTAATATAAGGAATTTATTACTAATGTGCTTACAAGTACATGTTAAACGTTTGCTAAGCATATTTTATAAATGTATAGCAAATGATAATGAAAAGTCCAAATAATGTCCATTGATTCCATTTCAGATCAGAAGATATACCAAGACCATTAACATATTTTGACACTCTTCGAAGTCGACATGAAGCTAGTGTGAAAGATAGATCTGTTGCATATGTAACAGACTCTCAGGGCAACGTGTATGAAACAAGGGGGACTTCTGTCAGTGGTCTCCCTCCCATGCACTCCAGGGAGGGGGAGAGAATTTTCTCTAATGATGTGATTGACCAAGGGTATCCCACCAGAGGAAATGACTCTGCCATGTATAATATTGGTATGGGCCAATCTCCAAGCCATAGGTTGGTTCCTAAATTGGGTCATGATTATGATAAAGTCAAACCTTAAATGCTATCTTCAGTTTCAATAGACTAAAAAATAACCCCGTTGAAATGTTGTAGAATTTCAATTACATAAAGAAACAGTAGTTTGTTATATAAATTCACTTTGACAAATCAATGGTTTTTGAGATAATTATATATGTTTGTGATATCCAAGTTTTACAAGCACACAACTGAATATGTGTAAAAAATTCAGTTTTTAAAGTTTCGCATTTAGACAAGCAGGCATTCATTTCGTTTTTTTAGATTTCAGCATGGCACTGATTCACGGAGTAGTATTGCTCAAAGGACGGTGTTGCCAAACATGGCATCCACATTTGGAAATCAGGGTGGCATCGTGATGACAGACGATGTTGAGCCGGAGTTTGTGAATGATCATCCAAGGACACCTCAAAGTCAGTACATTTATATCTCCACTTGAGTTATTTTTTAGCAACCAATGGCTGTTGATTTCATGTAGAATTGCGCTAATTGTGTATTTTTATCTGAATTTCAGGGGAACCATATTTGGAACAGGAAGATGTCCATAATTCCTACATGCAGCCTGCTGACCCACCCATGATGTGAGTAGATCTTTCATTTTTCACAGGGTTTTCCAATGGAAAAATCCGGTTATTAAAATGGTGAAAATGGCGGGCGGGCGGCTGCTAAAAGGGTACCCTCATTGTACGGATAACTCCTCCTACAGTTTTCAAGATAGGAAGTTGTTCTTTTGCAGATCAATTGTACATATATCAGAGTTGTGCATATTGCTAGGATTTTGATTTCTGATAATCTATGAAAAAAATACCAGCTTTTGAACTTAGTCATTTTTTGGGCAAAATATTGCATATGGGGTACCCTTATTGTACGGATAACTCCTCCTACAGTTTTCAAGATAGGAAATTGTTCTTTTGCAGATCAATTGTACATATATTAGAAATGTGCATATTGCTAGGATTTTGATTTCTGATAATTTATGAAAAGAATACCAGCTTTTGAACTTTGTCATTTTTGGGCACAATATTGCATATTTGGTACCCTCATTGTACGGATAATTCCTCCTACAGTTTTTAAGATAGGAAATTGTTCTTTCGCAGATCAATTGTACATATATCAGAGGTTTGCATATTGGTAGGATTTTGATTTCTAATAATTTATGAAAAAAAATACCAGCTTTTGAACCTAGTCATTTTTAGGCACAATATTGCATATAGGGTACTCCATATCACTGGATATGGTAAGTAGAGTTTATCAATTTAGGGTTGACATGGATTATGTATACAGTTCACATAAAAGAAAATCCGGTTTGCTGTCACATTTACAGATTTTCACTTGTCTTTTATCTTATTCCCATGGTAAATTAAATTACTTAAAATTGTTAATATAATGTTTTTGATATATTTGTTATTTCATAATTGGCTTTTTTTTTTTTTATAGTTTTTTAGTATAAATTGTTACATAAAAATGATACACATATATGCATATATGCTTACCTTTACTTTTATTTTCTTTGTTACTTAATAGATTTAAGACTAGAATAATGGTTGGAAACCCAAATGTTCAGAGCACACCCAAAGATGGTAAGTATTGGTTTTAATACTGGTATTTGTGTAATAGCATGAGGTAGTTTGTAATAAATATATAGTGTTGGGTCATAGACAAAATGACAATGTACATGTACAGTACCCATACTCTCACACAACTGAATATATGTATGAAAGATGTCATTGTGGGTACAATGTATTCATTGTGTGACATTCCTCAAAGTGACCTATAGTAATCTGTCTGACAATTCTTTAATTTCATCTTTGTAAAGATTTTCTACTTCTTATATTTTGGTAAAAGATAGAAAAAAAGAGATGTACTAAAAAAGATGCTAAAGAATTAAACTGCTTGATCTGCAATTTAATATATCCCTAAATTTTTGTTAACTTGACAGACAAGGCAAAGTTGTCCTTCATTGCTCCTCATTCCTACAGTGACCACAGAAACATAAAGATCGACAAACCCATGGACAATGCTCAGAAGGATGTCCCAGAGTAAGTGCCTAATGGTCAATTATTTGTTATAAGTAATCAAATTATCAATAGATCAAAGTCTGAGACTGTGGAAGGAGACTTGGACTGTTTTTATTATGTATTATTTGAAACAATTTTAATGATATAAATCTTGGGTTGTTGTTGAATCATGACCTTTTTCTTCTTTTCTTGAAGAGAAGAACTGGTTGAAGTTTCAGGAAGAGATCGATACTTTGTGGGTAGGTCAATGATTAATTTATAAAACAAGTGTACTTAATATTGAGTATACTGTTCTCTCTCTCTCTCTCTCTCTCTCTCTCTCTCTCTCTCTCTCTCTCTCTCTCACACATTGATTTCTTGAATATGATTCATGCATTTTTATTTCATGAAAGGTTGTTTTATACATGCCACATGGAGCGAGTTTTTTCCACATTCTGATGGTCGTTTTATTTCAGTACCTGAAGCCCCACCCCCACCAGTGGGAGTCTCCCCCATACCACCTGCGCCCCCACCACCCCCGATGGCACCATCAGCCCCACCCATTGGTCGGAACAGCAAAAAGAAATGATGGCCCCTCCCTTGAGGCTAGGAGCAAAGCAATGTACCCATCGTCAGAATAAATTGTGTCATTAACCCCATCAAGATGTTTTTTGTTATTCAATTTCAACTTAAACTTATGGCTGAGATGTTGAGATAATTTAGTCGTTTTCGAAAAGGGACAGAAAATTAGATGAATTGTAGCAGTTAACGGAAATAAGTTGATCCAAAGGTTGGCACAGAAGGGACTGCGTATAACAACAAAAATTCATATGAATAATCTCTTACATATATTTAATTACATATATATTGAATCTGAGATAAGGGTAATTAATTTAATTGGTGGTACCTTAAATTGCTGAATTCTTGATGTTACAATGTATGTTTTAAAACTGGAAATCGTTTGTTAAAGAAGGTTTGATTAATATAAGAATTGAGGAACTGAAATGCGCATGATTTTGGTGTGTATTACAACTTGAAACTGTGCCATATGCATATGTCACATGGAGATTTAAAAAAGTCATGTTTCTCTTTTCTCGGGAAATTATAGACGTTAGCTTTTAGTTTCAAGTTTTATACAGAAAAATTGATACGTCGCGTTAAGATGTCACTTGTTAACTCTTTCTCACTATCAAACCCTTTAACTTGACTCTGACGGAGCGGCAGTCCATTTTGTTTTATTTGTTTTAAGAAAAATCAAAGAAACATTAATGAAAACTTATGTAAGAATTAGAACGGTAATTGTGCCATACGTTAGTTCACCATTTTTTTTTAAAATAAAAACAAAATAATGCAAGTAAGCAGCGCTATGCGTTTTGCAAATATGTATACATGTACGAGGGTCAATCAAAAAATACGAAGACTTTTGTCATAGCTATGTTACTTAACGTCATATCATTACTAAATTTGGTAGACATAATTTAGCAGTAGTTTCAGACAATTTGCAAGAAAAAAAGTTAATAAATTTCTTCATTTCTAAGAATTATTTAGAATTTAATCCTGCAAAAATGAGGTCACGGCGCACGGTCAAAATTTGTGTTATGTCAACAATAAACCATATAATGTTGAAAGTATTATCTCTATAAATTTGGCTGAAAACCAAATTATATTGAAACTTCGAATTAAGTATAGTCATGGTATTCTATGTACCAAATAATGACGGGATATATTGTTTTGTCGAACAGATATTAGTAACTAAAGTCAGATAGTCCTCTTTAGAATTGACTAAACACATCGACGTCACCTGACGTCATGGCGCAACGAGAAGTACAAATAAAATGGATTTAATTGAGGTAAAAGTCGATACAAGCTGTGAAAATGCTCAATGGTGCAAAAAATAAGTCAACAATTATATGCAAGTTTGTGTTTTACTGTAATAAATTTTGTGGGGGTGGTGGTCATTGTATTTTGAATATAAAACAGTCCGAAAGAGAGTAGAATATCTGTAAATATTTGGTCAGTAAATAAATAACGTCAACCGACGTTCAGGGTTATCCTTACTGTAAACTAAGAGATACACGGTTAGAAAATGAAAACATTGGAGAACTAACTTATGATTCTCGAGCAAATGTGTGCAAATAAGATGTTAAGTGGTTCAGTGCCATTTTAAATTGTAAGGAGAAAGGTACAAGAGACTTAAGCGGGATATAAAGATGGGGTTTATCTATAAACTGTGCTTGTTTAATCTTGACGTCATGTTTTGAACGTTACCGTGCGCCGTGGTGACAAAACATGCTGTTTTTAAAAAGGGGTAACAAAAATACCCTTTCATCAAATGGACCAAAACTTCGCATATCAATAACATAAGTGTTGGTGCACAGATGAATCTGTTAAGTATGACTTTCATGAAAAATATATGATAGACAGCCGCATTGTCTTCGTATTTTTTGATTGACCCTCGTACATGATTGTATGTGGTTAGAAGGTACAATGTGATGAAAATTAAAGGATGTAAAATGAAATTGGTTATGAAGTAAGTTTTTATAAACATGAATTTACTTGGTATCGCATATTGATAAAATATATAGAGAGAGAGAGAAGAAACACACACACTCACACACACGGTATCGATTAGACCAAACCTAACCCCAGAGTGAAGCCTAACTAAACCCCGGGTTTACTTTAAATTTGGAGTTTACTTGGGTCTTATTTTGAAAATTAAAATACATTGTACTTCTGATCGGGGTACACTCTGTGTCCACTCTGGGTTTAAATGCGGTTTACTCTGGGTCCACTCTAGTAAACCCAGATAGTAAGTCCAGGGTTTAGTTGGGGTTTACTTTCTGTTAGGTTGGGTCTGATCGCCATTCGGTACTTGTTGTAGTTCACTCAAACCATGGCTTGTCTTGTACTGATTTCTCTTTTTTTTTTAAGTCCTCATAATTTGACAGAGATACTGAACGCAAATTCAGAATAATTAAAACTCAGTTTATTAGAGAAATAAAATACAAGCGCTAACACAGTGTAGAAAATACAGACAGGGTTGTATTCAGATTTCTCCTGATTGATGTATGTGGATATTTTACATCGTGTTAAAAAGGGATACTTCTCGATATAACAGTGGAGTGTGCATTTCCGGATGTTCGATAGACCATACCTCGGAAACTCCTCGCTTGTCTCTTTACAAGAGATAATTGTAAAATTAAAACCAAAATAAGTAGAATTTTGAGAAAAAGTGTTCAAAATGATATCTATTTAAGAGGGAAACAATTACGGGCAATGGGCAGTGAGTCATTTGAAATCGCATGTGGGAAAAATCGGATGTCCCTCCTTAATTAGTTCGAAAGTGTTTGGCAAAGAATACTTCACCAAAATATCAACTTGATATTATCAACATTTACGTGTCCGTAATCTCAAACAAAACTTCAACGCAGTTTTCGCAGTGTTCACATCTAGCCATCAGCGGCGTTCACATATTTCTCCAGCCTCTCTGTTTCCTTGTGGGCATTTTCTATTTTCTTCTGCACGAGAGCTTCTTCTCTTCTCTGTTGTGCACGGTCTTGTTTTTCTGACTGAACCTTCTCTTGATTTTCTATTTAAAAGGATGGGGTTAATTTCATAAACGCTTATATTCTTAAATTTAATTATTATTTTAGTTTTATTTTATGAATGCAGTCGAACTTTGTACCTCTCCATTTCTCAAAGTCCTCCTCTTTGTCGCCACACGTCAGTCTGCTCGGCACTGGTTTCGGTGTCCCCTCCTCTGAGATGAAGGACAAGCCAAATGCTACTCCCCCCTTCTTCTCCGTCACTTCTTCGGTGACCATTGTACGAATCACCTTCTCGTACTCCTCAGCTTCCTCCTTTCCCATCACCCCAACCTTATTATTTCTTGCTAGACAGCTTTGGAAAATACCCATGTAATTTGTGATTGTATCCAACAACAGCAGGGAATCATAATGATACGCCTTTATGACGTCACATTTATTGTGACGTATCAATCAACCCAAGCTACAGTAATCTGCACCGAAATTCATATTTTGGGAATGATTGGCGCACACTTTCAAAAGCCAATAGCTAAAGATAGTTGATATCACACAGTCATGTATGTGCAATTGATTATACATGGGCAGATCTGCCGTCTCTCCCCCCCCCCCCTCCCCCCATAATAATAATCAGATTGCAGCAGCTGTGTAGCGTAAGTATCTTTAGTAAGAAAAAAATGAGAAACTAAAAAGATCTTGCTTTATAAAAAATCCGCCGCTCTCTTTTTTCAGAACAAAAATGCCGATTTTTAAGAGATTGTGACCTGTTTGATTCAGGTGTATGATTTATAAAGTTTTCACCCATTATTGGCTGTTATTTTGTGGCATAAAACTCCAATTTTTAATAAAAAATCTCTCCCTCTCTTTCTCTCAAATACTGTAGATTCATTATCTTACGCAAGAACTCAGTTCTGCAATACTGCCATTACACATTCAAATGAAGTAATCATTGTCAAGTCACTAACATGTACAAAACTGTTTATTGGAAGCACCCGTATGTTATAAAGATATTTAAATCAAAGTAAACATATTACTCGTACATATTGATATTATTCAAACCAAACTAGATCAGCATTATTACACCGCTCATTACACCCCTGCGAATGTTATTGTCATTCAAATTTTAGACCACGTGGTTTTATTTGACCCTTTCAGTTTCGCAGTAAAAATCGTACCTCGTGTATAAAGTCTATTTCACAGTACATGTATCTAGGTTCTTTATATAGTAGTCAAATATAAAATCTAGAGGTTTATTGATTTTAAACTTTATCTTCATTAATTGGTGAATAAAATGTGTTCTAGAAATAAATGTGACTATACAAAAATAAGTTTTTGTCTGCTGTTGCAACAACTAACATGCTTAAAAGAGATCCCTCCCGAGGATTAATTTTCGATCCGCGCCTGACCTAGTAATAACATCAATAGTGAAACAGACTATACCATTTTATGCAGAATGTTCCTTGAAAATGGCTCGATATACTAAGTTTTAATGCAAAACAGACACCAATTATTTTTTTTTTAAATATGGTATAGCACACCACAAGCATCAAACATGGCTATGATTTTATTAAGCAACCCAATGGTTATATTTTCAACCACTCTACACGTGTTTGAACACGAACGATAACTCTGTTCTGAATATTATCGTTTAATATAAATAACTGCTAGATGGTAAAATAAGAAATACATCTTGAAAGCTTTTCCTGTTTTAACATAAATCACAGTAGGATGTGATATGAAAAACGACCAGTACTTACGTATTTTGAGAATATTATCCGAACACTTATACTTCCGCTCGAAATTTCACAGGAAGTGAACAAATATCGGTGAAGTCTCGTGAACTTTCATTCGAACTCCTCTGAATTTATTACTTACTTAGCAACCATAAAGAAAACATTCCGAACACATTCGCAGGGGTGATTAGTACGTTCATTTAAACATATTCGGTGGTTCATGCGGATATGCCGGTCGCGGTCATTGCAGAAAAAATACATAACCCGCGTAATTAGCAGGTTATGAAAAAAATATTTAGTGAATCTATCTTTTCAGTGCAGAATATGACTTTTAAAGTTAATTTGATATCTATGAAGAAGAATGGATGAATAACTTCAGTATTTACATGTATACCGGTGTTTGAAGAACTGTGTATAACTCCGTTAAACTTTCTTGTGTCGGAGTTATGTCAGTTTACCATTAATAGATATGGTTTTTGGTTAGAATCCAATTCGTAACAATATCAAAATTAGATCAAATTAGTGACAGTCCAAAGGAATTTAAAAAAAAAAGCCATAAATAAAAACAATGTGTTTTTAACATTTAATGTTCAATCTATAATTTTAAGCTCACCTGAGCTGAAAACTCAAGTGAGCTATTCTGACTACAGTACCGATCAGACCCAACCTAACAGAAAGTAAACCCCAACTAAACCCTGGGTTTACTTTCTGGGTTTACTTCGGGTTTACTAGAGTGGACCCAGAGTAAACCCAAAGTAAACCCTGCAGAGTGGACACAGAGAGTAAACCCAGTCAGAAGTATACCCCTGAAAGCAGACCCTTACTGTGTATTCGGAATATACAAAGGGTAGGAATTACAGGCAGTAGGATGGTATGATAAAATACTAGTCTGCTTCACACTTCAAAGCATACAGTTGACCTCAAAAGCAATTTCAAAGTAAACCCAGAGTAAAAACAAAGTAAACCCCGAGTGGACCCAAATTTTCAAAAAGCAAACCAAGAGTAAACCCCAGGTAAACACCAAAAGTAAACCCAGGGTTTAGTTGGGGTTTACTCTGGTGTTAGGTTGGGTCTGATCGGTACTGTACCTTTTTCGTCCCTCTGTTTATCTTGCGTCTTTTTAAACAAGATTCTGTGCTTAATTGTCTAAATAACTTGTGTTTGATAGCATAAAGCAATTACGATTAATTGGTGGGTTTTGTTACTTATGTGTTACGATGTGGCCATTGGGAAACTTGTTCTTGATGATGTCTGTTAATTTAATTCATGTTATAAAAAAAAATTTAACAAACTTTTACACAATATACACGTAACTACTTTATACTTAAGTTTTAGCTTTATTTAATACTGAATATCGACGGGAAGCTAAATTCTGAGGGGTTTTTTCTTTTAAAAATTGATTTCACAAAGAAAACCAGTTCTGAATTTAGATCGAATTCAAAAAAAAAAAGCTGGGCTATATTCTTTGAAGTATTTTCACAAAAAAAATTATCCAAAAACCAAAAAAGCACATGTTAACATTTATTTACCAAAGTTATTTGTTCCTGTTTTATTGTGTTATTGTTTTATTAAAAATAAAACTTGAAAATATATCGAATTCTTTCGCTGATTAAAAGCAAGACGTTATTTAAATCACTTTCGATTTTGTCCAGAAAGTAACACCCATTATGTCCTACAAGTATGAATCAGGGGATTCTATTAGAATTGCACATAATATCCATAGATGCCATAAAAGAATGTGATTTCAATCAAGCTCCATTTATAGATTCACGTAGATTCACATGACGGTCAATAATACTGTCATAGGTGTTTCATTGATTTTCATAAGGATACTGATATTTGTACTAAAATGCTACTGTAGACTAAAGTGGCATCTATATTTGAACCAGGAAATGTGATATTTCTTAGTTTCCCCACAGATAACGGAATTCCACGCAAGACATCAATTACGAATTCTTCTGCACGCGTATTCACAAACACTTTTAAAGACTTTTAGGAGCAATAATAGGATTTTTTTCTGCATCATACTGGCATCAAACTTCGAAGCAATTGAGCAATGTAAAATAAAACTGATGTTCTAGTCTGCCATTCCGTGCGATCAAAGTTATACAAGACCAGTCTTTTTTTGTGGATATGAGCCAGACAATAATACTGCAAAGCTCTTCCGAAGTTTCCCAATTTAACCGAAGCAACTGCAAGCATGATGTAGTTCAAATACAGGTCTTCTTTCTCAATCTGACGCAGAGAATCTTCAAGCTTTTTTGACAATTCCTCAACCATTTTTAAATTGCCTTTGTTAGTGTAACAAAGAATTTTCAGAAACAACGAGTACATACCAGGTGGAATGAAAAAACGCGATTCTGTTTTTCTCATCATTACTACCTCCAGCGCTATTTCATTTGGAATGAGGGGCATTGTTCGATAGACTGCAAAGTCGTACGATACCGCCAGTGACATTTTTTCCAAGATGCTGAGTCCCCGTCCACAGAAGTTTTGACAATAATTCGTATCCATGTAAACAACACGTGAACGATTACGGTTGTGAATACAACCAAGGCCTTTACTAAGTATGTCATCATATTTCTTGGTGTATCTCAAAGCTGTATTGAACCTCCCCAAACAGTAGTAAGCAGTTGCAAGTGTTAAATTCCCTCTGCTTATATCAGAATAACGAGCAAAATGTAAGTAGCTAAATGCTTTTCGAATGCATGTATAACTACTTCGAGTTCTGTTTTTTGTTAGAAAAATATTCAAGTATATTAGAGCAAGCTGACAAAGATCATGGAATCGACGCAATCTTAATATTCCCAGATCTAAAGCATCGAATTTTCTTTGGATTTCCAGTGTAAGCGATTTCCTCAGTTCTGTTTCCAGAACGACTTCATTCGGAAGTTTGGGTTTTCTGGTTAGTATTTCGCTAAATAAGACACAATCCACGTTTGCTTCAACTTGTAGTTTATCTTCATTCCTTATGGAGGACTTCAAACATTTGAAGTCTTCCTCTGGGTTTGAGATGAAAAATGAACTTGTAGTACTTGTATATTTTAGTCTAACGTTTTCTAAGGCTCTCTTCAAATGGTGTAATGAATGACAACGTAGCAAGCACCTCCATCCTTCATTATGTAACTCAGAAAGTTTAACGGCTATATAATCCAATTGCCATTCTTCTACTTTTCCCATGAACATGTTGTTTTCACGAACAAAATAATTTGGACAAAACCCATTTCTTGTCCATTCAATTAGTCTTTGAAAGCAAATGTCGACACAAAAAACCAAACGCTCTGGCTTCCAATAATCAGATGGAGTTTCTTCAATTGTCCAAAACAAGACTGTTTTTAGAAAGTAAGAACAGATACAGTCTTTGACAGTTGAATCTTGTGAAAATACCTCTAGGTTCAAAAGCTTGAAAATTCCATAAACCAAAAATTGTGTGTTATTAAACGAATAAACTAATTCCTTCTCTGCAAGGGAGAAAGAAAGCCTCCATTGAAGAGGGTCTCCTATCCACATCGACTTCTCAAAGTGATCCGCCACAAAATCTTCCCTTAGTTTTTTTGATCCAATTGGCATTAAATGGCACCCCAGGGTTTTTATTTTTCTGATGAGTTGTCTTGGTGGCCAATCAAAAGACCTTTTCCTTTCAAGCCATTCGTTTGCATATACAGGCCACTCTGTGTATTCCAGACAAAATGCTCTATCGTGATCTGTTCCATGTTCACTTCGATCCATTACACATGGTCCATGCAATATTCCATCAGGACTTAAATCCTTGTACCATCTCACAAATGCTTCGCTCGACAAAAAATATTCGCCTGCTTCCCTTTGCATTGATTTCCTTATATGTGGCACTGACGTATGAGGAGTTAACACAACAAGATTTACATACCCGGGTGGTACTTTTGAGAGCTGCATTAGTTTCACGATTGCTAAAGAAGTGCAAAGGTTCTTGGGAGTTTCTGCAACAACTTTGGTCAACTTATCCACGTACATTTGATCTACATCTGTTCCTTTCATGCGGAATCCCTCTGCACACCCACCAGACCTAATCACTTCCATTTGGCTACTTGAAAAACTTAGTTGATCTAAAACATCCATTATGTGTCGCCGTATTCTTTGCAAGTCTGGATCCCCAATTGCATTCAACAAACTGTCCGCAATTAAATATGACAAATGAGAATCGTCGAGCCACGTTGATCTGATTCCTAAGTCAAAGATAGGTGCATGTTATTAACACATTTTATTATCATTCATAAACACCTCAAACAAAATCTGAATTGATAAGAAATACATTCAACCGTATTCTGATACTGAAAATGTAACGTTATTGACTTCATAGAAAATTGTTGAAATAGTAAATTAAGACATAACATGCTCCTACCTGCCATTGCGTTAAACGCAATATCAGATTTGTAAGTATTTTGTTGGAAACTAAAGATATCACTTTGGTTTATCAGAATAAGTTAAATAACGTGTGCGTAAACAAGGAAAGTCAACAGCATTTTATAGTTACACGCTTCCGGTGTTTCTAATTGAAGCGTTATGAAGCAATCTGCCATGGCATGTCGGAAATTTTTGTCGCGTCCCATTCATTTTCTTCCTTATTGACTGTTTTCTGTGAAAAAAGACAAAAATGTCACAAGAATCCCCTTTCATGGATGAGATTAAATGATCAAAAAATTATGCTATATTGAATCGAAATTCTACATAGATGTGTCAGGCGGCGACATAAAAAACTAATTACTAAGTGCCGGGTATATGGTATCATGAATAAAAATTTATGCAATTTTCATTTTTTTAAATTGTGACTATATATTGAGCAAGTTTGATAAAGATGCAATTCGAAATACTTAATTGTAAGATTCAAGCATATCCTTTCATAAATACATAAATTAACGTTCGCGATTCTAACTGGCATTGGTATATTGGTATGGAATGATGTGCCTCAGAAAGTAAGCATCATTTCATGTTTATCTGACTTTATCGTCAACGGAAAGATGAAGAAAGAAATAAGTTGCGACTTATTTCGTTCCTTAAATGATAAAATATAAAATAAGTATAGGATAAACAAGAATTCATATCTTTTGTTTATTGCCATCGAAATATCGTCGCAATAACCCCAACAGAACGCGCTAGTTTAGTGGACTTATAAAGTTTCATCAGGACTCATCTATCAGTGTTTTGAAGCATTCATAATTTTATTTTAAAAATAATGGCATATTCATTTTCATGAATTGATTTTATTCCTTTTTTGGAGTTAGACTACATTTTGAAATAATAATCAAACAACCATCTGAAAAATAAAATCTAATATTTTTTAACCAACAAACGTTTCCTGCAAGCGTGCAGTCATCATTTTTTTTAAATTTTCGTAATGTTATGAATTGTTTTTGAATTTATTAAAACTGTTTAAGTTGTATTAAAAAATACCACTATATATGGAAAAGTAACAAATCTTGCACAAATATTCATATCGTTCAGTTCTAAAAAGACGAATGATTTATCACAACTTAATTTATTACGACTAAACATTTAATTGGTCGGAAAAATTACAATTAACAATTGGCAAATCTGCAACTTTAATTTGCCCTTTTACTGAATGTAGAATACGTTTTGTATATATAGCGCTTCATATTGGCATCAAACTGTGCAGCATCTGAGCAATGTAAATTAAAACTGATGTTCTAGTCTGCCGTTCTGGACAATCCCGGTTGCACATGACCAACCTTCTTTTGTGGACATGGGCCAAGCAATAATATTGCAAAGCTTTATCGTAATTTCCTAATTTTACAAAAGCTACTGCAAGCATGATGTAGTTCAAATATATGTCTTCTTTTTGTGAGCACTGCAAAAACTCCTTGAGTTTCATTGACAATTCATCCACCATTTTTAAATTGCTTTTGTTAGTGTAACAAAGAATTTTCAGAAACACCGAGTATAGACCGGGTAGAATAAAAAGACTGGATTCTGGTTTTCTCATCATTACTATTTCAAGCGCTATCTCATTTGGAATTAGAGGCAATAGTCGATGGACTTCAAAATCGTATGATGCCGCCAACGACATTTTATCCATTTTGCTTAATCCCCGTCCGCAGAAGTTTGAACAATACATTGGAGTTTCGTAAACTACACCATGTCGTAAACTTGTATGTATATAACCAAGGTCTTCCTTTAGTATATCATCGTATTTTTTTTATATATTTAAGAGCTGAATCAAACCTTTATTTCGCTAAATAGCACTGCATCCACATTTCCTTCTACTTGTGTTTTGTCCCTTACAGAGGAACGCAAACATCTGAAGTCCTCCTCTGGGATTGAGATAGGAAATGAATTAGGTGTTATCTTATTTCTGGCATCTTCTAAGGCTTTTTTTAAATGACTTAAGGAGTGACAACGCAATAAGCATCTCCATCCTTCATTGTACAATTCAAAAAGTTTCCAGGATGTGTACTCCAATTGCCATTCTTCTACTTTACCCATGAACATGTTGTTTTCTCTAATAAAAAAATTCGGGCAAACCCCGTTTCTTGTCCATTCAAGTAGCCTTTGAAAGCAAATGTCGACACAAAAAACCAAATACTCTGGCTTCCAGTAATCGGAAGGAGTTTCTTCAATTGTCCAAAACAAAGCTGATTTTAGAAAGTAAGAACAGATACAGTCTGAGACAATTGAGTCTTGTGAAAATACTTCTTGATTTAAAAGCTTGAAAATTCCATATGTCAAAAACTGCGTGTTATTGAAAGAGTAAATCAATTGTTTCTCTGCAAGAGAAAAAGACAGTCTCCACTGAAAAGGATCCTGAATCCATTTAACATTTTCTAAATTGTCTGAAATTAAATTTTCTGTCAGCTTCTTGGACCCAATGGCCATTATATGACATCCTTGTGTTTTGATTTTTTCAATGAGTCCCCCTGATGGCCATCCGTATGACCTTTTTCGTTCAACCCATTCGTTTGCATACACAGGCCATTCTTTGAATTCCAGACAAAATGCCCTATCATGATCTGGTCCTTGTTCATATCGTTCCATTAAGCACGGTCCATGAAGAACTCCATTGGGGTTTAATTTATGGAACCATCTTACAAACTCTTCGCTCGACAAATAGTAATCTCCTCCCACTCGATGTGTTGATTCTTTTATGTGCGCAACTGGCGTATGAGGGGTTTGTACAGCAAGTTTTACATACCCAGGTGGTACATCAGAAGTCTTCAACAATCTGACGACGGCCATGTCAGTTCCAAAGTTTCTGGGAACTTCTGCAACTACTTTGGTCCGTTTATCAACATGCATTTGATCTACATCTGTTCCCCTCATGCGGAATCCCTCAGCACATCCACCAGCTCTAATTATTTCCATCTGGTCATTATGGCAATCCAATTGATCCAAAATGTCCATAATGTGTCGTCTTATTCTTTGCAAATCTGGATCCCCTACTGCATTTACTAAACTGCCCGCAATTAGATATGACAGGTGAGGATCATCTATCCACAACGTCGAGTGTCCTGATTTTAAGGGGGAAAATAATAAATTAGATTTCTGATTACTAATTATCATCATCAAGAAGATATGATTAAACTTTTGAACCACCAACCATGATTATACAATGTAGTTTTATCGACTTCAAACTAACTTGTCGAAATTGAATTATTTAAATGTAAATTGCTCTTACCCGCCATCACTTCCTGTGCAACGAGACAATGGTCAGTTCAAATATATCGCGTTCGGTGATTTTCCTTGGTTTTATCACAATGTCATACTCAAGCGCGCATACAAGGAAATTTATTTAGCGCCTGCTTCCCGGTTGTTCCTAAATTGAGATTAATTCATTGACAAAATTATAGTGTATTATAGAACTAATGTGAATGTAAACTACATAATATAAAGAGCAGCGTCAAATTAGCTTCCACCATTCCTCAATAGCAAAAATTTATATTTTATATCAAATTGTTATTTCTTTGGATAGAGGTGCAATGTTTTTTTTAACAAGTCATAGTGACAATAACGTTAGCAACACACAATGTTCAAATATTGGAACTATTTTTCAAGCGTTGGCTTTGAGTTTCAATCAAGTATAGATTCAACATTTCTATCTTAGGGGAGTTTTATGACTTATTTAAAACATTTATTCCAACCATTATGTCTGCAGTTTGGATTAATTAAGCAGTCACGACACTAAACTACAATGTACTACATGTGTATTGGTGAGCTTGCACCAGGAAGTAGGAAACATTTATAATGCCATCAATATGATTGTATTTATTCCAAAAACAGAATTTCCTTTTTTCTAATTAAAGAGGCATGGTCACGATTTAAACTTTTAGATTTCTACTTTTGATTTTACAATGCTTTGGTGATGTATTTTTAATCATTTATGTTATTTATCGAGGGATATTAAAGATACAAAGCTCATTATTTTTATAAATCAGAACAAGGCTCTACTTTACATTTGCTTATGTTTGGTACATATATTATACTATGTTCCGAGTTTTGTGCTTCACCACATTTCACTTGATATTTCGATAATCATATATACCTTTGTGCTCAAACCACATTCATCCGCTAATATGCAAAATGTACAGATTATTTGTTTTAAAACGCCCCATCTACCGCTTCAGGTTACAATACACAACTCTAATGGAAGTTTGCATTTTATCAGCGCTAGCCATTAATAAAATAGCCCGGATAATAACTTTGAAAAATCATGCTTGGTATTCCGAGTGAGTTCCGAATGGCAAACATTTCCCACTATATTTATCCTTAAGAAGTTTGTTTTCGTTCCTGTAAACTTTAATAATTAAAAATGGGGATTTCTTGGAATTTTTCCCTTTAATAGATTTCAATTGTTTTCTTCCATAGGGATGTGTAATTTTTTACAAAAATCATCAAAAAGCGATAGAAGCAATAACTAGGGCCAGGCTTTAGTAAAAATTATGATTTTAGCAGATTTTTTTCTGCTTTCTAGTTCAGGAAGAAATAGAATAAACAGTATATACATGTATTGTAGGTCACTTTTAATTTCATATGAAACTTTGCTTTTCAGCTCTCAATACATAAGCAAAACATGACCTGATCTTTGTTTATATAACTTTATACACAATATATTGTACGTACCTCGCCTATAACACTTTGATTTACACTCAAATTCAGATTATTTGTTATAAATATCTTGAAGCAGTCTCAACATAAAGCATTGAACAAAAAAATTTGAAACTTACTGCGCCCTTCGTGACTATGTCCCGTAAATAGGGCATGTTCACAATTTTTACTTTAAATTGTTCACAATTGTTAACAAAATGTTAACAAAGGCTTTGTTTACATAGCAAAGAATTGCAAGGCTGTAACTCGCTTATAACTCAACAAATGACACTCAAATTTTAGTTAACGTATAAAAATGCATTACCTCAGTATTGTTTACATTAAAATCAGAAAAAATGAAAAAAAATCATGACCACGCCTCTTCAAGCCTATGCTTAAAAAAAGGTTCAATTTTGTCAGGCTTTCCACCTTTCTTGTGAAAGACCTTTTGCATTTCTTCTGAATAAAAGCGTTTTCCTCGGTCAATTAAAAAAGTGTATAGAAAAAATTGCTTGTATTGAAATGGATTTAAAAGAATTCTTGAGACATTTCATAAAGAAGTCCTTCCTTTCCCATCATGAAATAGTTTCAACGTTGTCCGGGCCCTATTGTACATGTAAGAGGTGCTTGTTATCGCTATTCCTCTGAAATCGTAAGATATGAATAATTAAAGTGAAATAATCCGATGTCCCCTTATACCAGTAATTACAATATGAATTTTATTAATTTCACAAATAGAGGAAAAATATTAAATGCCCTTCACCCCGCTATATTGGTGACCTTGACCTTTTATTATTTTTTTTATCTAGTTAAAATATTTATTCTGGGCAATGCATGATATGCAACAAATGGTAGATTTTTTATATGTACGTTATGAAACACCCCCATCACTTGCCACATACACATCTCGTTCTTCGCCGGGGGGGGGATGTTTGTTTGACCTAGACCTTTAACCTTGACCCTGTTATATCACATGCGATGTCATTCGATTGATAGCCAATAGAATCATTAGCATGCACCTGTTAAGAGTCGCCGTTGCCGCTCGTTATGGCTGCTTTTTATTTCATTTTTTCATCTAAGATCGAAAATCGGTTTTTCTTTAATTACCCATTAATCATTTACATTAAAAATCAAAGTACTCAGAGTACTGTAAAGTGCTAAGCCAGCCTCAATGCTACTTTTTTCAAATCATTGTTAATTGTTAATATTTTAAAAATATAATTATACAGAAAGTAAAAGAAAAAACAGTTTCATGATAATGCATCATATGTATGAGATCCTGACCATACCATTTCAATCAGTTTGAAGAAAGGAGTTTGTAATGTATATTAAGTGATTAGTCAGCCCACGGACTGACTAATTAAGTTGGGATGAAAATTCGATTGCGCTTGTGTACATTGGAATTCTGAGAAGGAATTATATATAGACATTCTTGGTTTAAGAAATTCAAAGTTATGAAACTGACTGTCCCTGGGTTTCCGGAGTCCGCATATATACATTTCTCGAATTTTAGTGGATATAAGGTTTAAAATTCAGAGAGCGATTTTTGCAATTTTAAAAGTCTAATTATAAATAACGAAAGTTGATGTGCAGTCATACACTGTACCGCTGCACGCCCGTTTCCTACCCTACAGTTATTAAGGTAAAGCGTGAAAACTCAATGTACACCCGCATAATATCGCTCTGGACATTATATATCTTGTATTTTAATAGGTTGTACATTCACTTTTGATCTAAAATTAATATTCCGCTGGCTGACTTTATTTCCTTTTTTAAATGCTAACCTTGTTGATGTATACAGTTTACGGCAAGTTTTGAATACATTTACTCAGTGAGTGAAAACAAACTAACGGTACCTTTTCACCAATTGAAACCGTAAAATATGACTAAATGTCATTGAATTTAAAATCGACAAATTGCACGAGAAAATCACGACATGAATCAAAAGATTAAAGTTACACAACAAATATTTTTAAAAATATCACGTTGATAAATTTGTCGGCCTTTGAGGGTCTCAAATTTTTTCTATGTAAACTTTTGATATAGCAACAAGACAAGGGAATATCTCTGATCACATGCTTTGACACTC
Source organism: Magallana angulata (assembly GCF_025612915.1). Taxonomy (NCBI): domain Eukaryota; kingdom Metazoa; phylum Mollusca; class Bivalvia; order Ostreida; family Ostreidae; genus Magallana; species Magallana angulata. The sequence goes on along the minus strand of NC_069120.1, from coordinate 39,046,607 downwards.
CGAGATCTGCACCACTTGCCATCCTTTGTTTACATCGCACAGCGGTCACCCAACATGCAACTAATAATAGCAGCATTAAATGTCTCGTGGCATGTTTAGTTGTGTAATCGCCAATGCACCCTCAGACTTCACTGATATTGTGAAAGTTTGGCATTTGTTCTGATCTTGATTAAATAAACCCACAACTCTACGTTCTTTTGCAAAACCTGGGATCTAAATAGAAACTTAAAGATACCATGATCTTATTATTTTTAGAATTCGAGCGTCGGTCAGCATGATCACTAGGTGGCGCTTATAAAAAGATCGTGAGATTTGGTGCATCCCTAATAAGCGCTAGCACATGCGCTTAGCGCTTAAAAAGAACTACTACATATGTAGTTACTGTAGCAACTTATAATTAAGACTTCATTATATTTTTAACCAATAAACAGCATTTGCTTCTGTTCTGGTATTATAGTCCTTTCTGATATAAAATAATCATGATGTATATTTTATTTGTTAAAATAGATCATATTAGAAAGGACACTATTATTAGTAACCCTATCAATGGCATTTCCAGTGGTGGAGAAATGCTAAATTTTTAATTTGTTTTTTTCTTTTTAATTTCAACAGCAAGAATGTGGTAGATTATCCTTATGTAAACTAGAAACATATTTACTCTAGTGTGGCATTAAATTAAAAACAAAAAAACGCCAGTGATTTTTGAGATATAAAATTTAATGTGAGTACGTAAGAAGATTTATTATGATTAACTTCTTACAAACACACACACACTCTCTCTCTCTCTCTCTCTCTCTCTCTCTCTCTCTCTCTCTCTCTCTCTCTCTCTCTCTCTCTCTCTCTCTCTCTCTCTCTCTCTCTGATTTGAACACCACCAGACTCTACATGGAAGGTCTGTACTGTTCTCTGGAACCGGAGGCAAAAAGAAATCTGAAAGTAGATACATATATTTATTTACACTAAATCTCATACTTTTGTAAATTTAACTTTTGAGTCTGCGAAAATAACGCTGACTTGCCTAAACACAAGGGTTGCCACCACCGCCCCCGCTGCTGGCCCCACCCAATAGATGTAGTGATAGTTCCACACATAGGAGCCGTCCTGATGTAGAGAGTAACACACGGCCGGGCCTAAACTTCTTGCTGGATTCATGGATCCGCCGGTCAACGATGCCCTAGATTAGTCATAAACAGAATTCGGACTTTCGATGATATCAAAATTTCTAACTTTTTAAAGAGCAGTTCGGCAAACTATATTCGCTTACAAACAAAGCTGTTTGAGGTTTTTTTTACACTATAAGATTGTTTAAACAATACAACACCTACTTTTCAGTGACCATTTTCAAATCTTGTGAAATAAATTTGATTAATACATAAATTTGTGTCTGACTATCAGTACTTTGATTTCTTTTTTAAAAGCTCTGATTATACTATAGGATATGTATAGTATTTAAACTGTACCTACCCCGCCATAACTCCTACAACTATCGATAAACCAGTGACTAGGGGAGATAACTGCTGCTTGTTTTCGTCTACTGTTACCATGAGAACTGTAAGCACTAGTATGAATGAAAGAATTACTTCGGCTAGCAGTCCCCAACCTTCTTCCATTCTTCTACTTTTCCCATGAACATGTTGTTTTCACGAACGGAATAATTTGGACAAAACCCATTTTTTGTCCATTCAATAAGTCTTTGAAAGCAAATGTCGACACAAAATACCAAACGCTCTGGCTTCCAATAATCAGATGGAGTTTCTTCAATTGTCCAAAACAAGACTGTTTTTAGAAAGTAAGAACAGATACAGTCTTTGACAATTGAATCTGGTGAAAATACCTCTAGGTTCAAAAGCTTGAAAATGCCATAAACCAAAAATTGTGTGTTATTAAACGAATAAACTAATTTCTTTTCTGCAAGGGAGAAAGATAGCCTCCATTGAAGAGGGTCTCCTATCCACATTGACTTCTCAAAGTGATCCGCCACAAAATCTTCCCTTAGTTTTTTTATCCAATTGGCATTAAATGGCACCCCAGGGTTTTTATTTTTTTGATGAGTTGTCTTGGTGGCCAATCAAAAGACCTTTTCCTTTCAAGCCATTCGTTTGCATATACAGGCCACTCTGTGTATTCCAGACAAAATGCTCTATCGTGATCTGTTTCAGCTTCACTTCGATCCATTACACATGGTCCATGCAATATTCCATCAGGACGTAAATCCTTGTACCATCTCACAAATGCTTCGCTCGACAAAAAATATTGGCCTGCTACCATTTGCATTGATTTCCTTATATGTGGCACTGATGTATGAGGAGTTAACACCACAAGATTTACATACCCGGGTGGTACTTTTGAGAGCTGCATTAGTTTCACGATTGCTAAAGAAGTGCAAAGGTTCTTGGGAGTTTCTGCAACAACTTTGGTCAACTTATCCACGTACATTTGATCTACATCTGTTCCTTTCATGCAGAATCCCTCTGCACACCCACCAGACCTAATCACTTCCATTTGGCTATTTGAAAAACTTAATTGATCTAAAACATCCATTATGTGTCGCCGTATTCTTTGCAAGTCTGGATCCCCAATTGCATTCAACAAACTGTCCGCAATTAAATATGACAAATGAGAATCGTCGAGCCACGGTGATCTGATTCCTAAGTCAAAGATAGGTGTATGTTATTAACACATTTTATTATCATTCATAAACACCTCAAACAAAATCTGAATTGATAAGAAATACATTCAACCGTATTCTGATACTGAAAATGTAACATTTTTGACTTCATAGAAAATTGTTGAAATAGTAAATTAAGATATAACATGCTCCTAACTGCCATCGTGTTAAACGCAATATCAGATTTGTAAGTATTTTGTTGGAAACTAAAGATATCACTTTGTTTTATAAGAATAAGTTCATTGACGTGTGCGTAAACAAGGAAAGTCAACAATATTTTATAGTTACATGCTTCCGGTGTTTCTAATTGAAGAGTTATAAAGCAATCTGCCATGGCATATCGGAAATTCTTGTCGTGTCCCATTCATTTTCTTCCTTATTGACTGTTTTCTGTGAAAAATGACAAAAATGTCACAAGAATCCCCTTTCATGAATGAGATTAAATGATCAAAAAATTATGCTATATTGAATCGAAATTCTACATAGATGTGTCAGGCGGCGACATAAAAAACTAATTACTAAGTGCCGGGTAGATGTATATGGTATCATGAATAAAAATTTATGCAATTTTCATTTTTTATTAAATTGTGACTATATATTGAGCAAGTTTGATAAAGATGCAATTCGAAATACTTAATTGTAAGATTTAAGCATATCCTTTCACAAATACATAAATTAACGTTCGCGATTTTAACTGGCATTGGTTTATTGCAGGCTTGGGGCGAATTACATTGTAAAGTAATGCATTACATTACCATTACTTCATGAATTTGGGCATTAAATTACCATTACCATTACTTGATTTTCTTGAAGTAATGCAATACATTACCATTACATGAGTAAAGTAATGCATTACCATTACCATTACTTTTTTTTTAAGTAAAGCTAATAAAGAGTTTTTGCAAATGTTTCAAATATACAACACTCTTTAACATATCTACAGCTTTATGCTCAGAATCAGGTTCAAATTCAATGAATAAACAAGAGTCTTTCTTTATTTGCTTAATATATAATCATATTGTGGCAATATGAACAACATATTACATAAGTAAAATGATATTTATAGACATTTGGCATGATACAATATCAGATATGAAATAGAGACACAGGATAACATGCTTAACAAAAAACAATTCATGAAATAATGTTGCGGTTTTTAAAAGCTAAATATAGATATATTCTCAGATTACACAAATCTTTATAATTTTGGACACTTAATTTTATTAATTTATAAACAGATGACTTTTCCCAGTTATATTTCTTAATATATTTTAATCGTATTTCTTTTTACGGAGGACACTTTAAGACAAAAGATTGCTGTTGCACTTTATGATCGAAGTTTCAAAGGGTTCATCTTTTAACTGCATCCATCTTCCGGGCTAAAATACCGGTAAATAAATGTTTTGCAGGAGTAGTCAAAGCTTGGACTGGAAAATACTGTTTGACGATCTTTATCTTAGGATATATTAAGTGCAATAATAGATTAAATACATAAATCTTGTATTTTCTATCAGTCCAAACTAATGTACAGTGTAATGATATATAATATACAAGAGAGAGAGAGAGAGAGAGAGACAGAAAGAGGGAGAGAGAGAAAATAAGTAAGATTATTTTCAAATGGATTATAATATTGGAAGTGATATTGATTTTCATCATGGATGAACAGTGCATTCATTTTGCTTTTAAAGGTGCATGTCTGTCTCCTTTTCTACTGTGACATAGCGAAGGGAAGGGGATTGGGGTGTTTAGCACTTCTTATAACAATAGATTGTTTTGATTCTTAGATTATCCTGGGGGCATAGTGTGTTGTTGACACATTTCTTATTGAAGTGCAAACTAATTGGAGTAAATTGTCTAAAAACTCTTAATAACAACACTCTTAAAAATGTTATGAAATTGTGCTGTTATCTAGTAATATAAACAATTCAAAAATGAGTTTTAAAAAACCTTTTTTAATAAAACATGTAAAATCAAAACATTTTTTTCCCAATTAGAATTATTTCTTTCTTCTTTAAAAATAAATTTAATCAAATTCAATTTCAACTATTCATTTATTCATCACATTTTTTAAAGTAAACATGCATAAATATGCATAGTAATGCAAAGTAATGCCATGTAATGCCAGCATTACACTAGATTTTGGAAAGTAATGCATTACATTAGCATTACTTGTAATGCTAATTTTGAGGCATTACACATTACTAGCATTACTTTGAAAACATGTAATGCATTGCAATGCATTACCATTACATTTAGCATTACCCCAAGCCTGGTATATTGGTATGGAATGATGTGCCTCAGAAAGTAAGCATCATTTCATGTTTATCTGACTTTATCGTCAACGGAAAGATGAAGAAAGAAATTAGTTGCGACTTATTTCGTTCCTTAAATGATAAAATATAAAATAAGTATAGGATAAACAAGAATTCATATCTTTTGTTTATTGCCATCGAAATATCCTCGCAATAACCCCAACAGAACGCGCTAGTTTAGTGGACCTATAAAGTTTAGGTCATTAAGACTCATCTATCAGTGTTTTGACGCATTTATAATTTTATTTTTAAAAAATGGCATATATATTTTCATGAATTGATTTTATTCCTTTTTTGGAGTTAGACTACATTTTGAAATAATAATCAAACAACCTTCTGAGAAATAAAATTTAATATTTTTTAACCAACAAACGTTTACTGGAAGCGTACAGTCATCATTTTTTTTAAATGTTCGCAATGTTATGAATTGTATTTAAATTTATTAAAACTGTTTAGGTTGTATAAAAAAATACGACTTTATATGGAAATGGAACAAATCTTGCATAAATATTCATATCGTTCAGTTCTAAAAAGAAGAATGACTTATCACAACTTAATTTATTACGACTAAACATTTAATCGGTCTGAAAAAATTACAATTAACCATTGGCAAATCTGCAACTTTTATTTTGCCCTTTTACTAAATGTAGAATATGTTTTGTATATATAGTGCTTCATATCAAACTGTGCAGCATCTGAGCAATGTAAAATAAAACTGATGTTCTAGTCTGCCATTCTGGACAACCCCGGTTACACATGACCAACCTTCTTTTGTGGACATGGGCCAAGCAATAATATTGCAAAGCTTTATCGTAATTTCCTAATTTTACAAAAGCTACTGCAAGCATGATGTAGTTCATATATATGTCCTCTTTTTTTGAGCAATGCAAGAACTCTTTGAGTTTCATTGACAATTCCTCCACCATTTTTAAATTGCTTTTGTTAGCGTAACAAAGAATTTTCAGAAACACTGAGTATAGACCGGGTAGAATAAAAAGACTGGATTCTGTTTTTCTCATCATTACTATTTCGAGCGCTATCTCATTTGGAATTAGAGGCAATGGTCGATGGACTTCAAAATCGTATGATACCGCCAACGACATTTTATCCAGGCTGCTTAATCCCCGTCCGCAGAAGGTTGAACAATACATCGGAGTTTGGTAAACTACACCGTGTCGTAAATGTGTATGTATATAACCAAGGTCTTCCTTTAGTATATCATCGTATTTTTTGATGTATTTAAGAGCTGAGTCGAACCTTCCTAAACAGTAATAGGCAGTTGCAAGCGTGAGATTACCTTTGCATATATCCGAAAATCGAGAAAGATGTAGATAACAAAAAGCCTTTCGAATGTATGTATACTTTTTTCGAGTAGTATGTTTTGTCAGAGACATGTTAAGATATATAAGAGCCAGTTGACGAAGAGTTTGAAACCGACGTAATTTAAGTATTTCAAGATCAAACGTATCAACTCTTCTTTGAACCTCCAGTTTCAGTGAATTCCTCAGTTCTAACTCCAGAAGGTCTAATGATGGACTTTTTGGTCGTCTTGAAAGTATTTCGCTAAATAGCACTGCGTCCACATTTCCTTCTACTTGTGTTCTGTCCCTTACAGAGAAACGCAAACATTTGAAGTCCTCCTCTGGGTTTGAGGTAGGAAATGAATTAGGTCTTATCTTATTTCTGGCATCTTCTAAGGCTTTTTTTAAATGAATTAAGGAATGACAACGCAATAAGCATCTCCATCCTTCACTGTATAATTCAAAAAGTTTCCAGGATGTGTACTCCAATTGCCATTCTTCTACTTTACCCATGAACATGTTGTTTTCTCTAATAAAAAAATTCGGGCAAATCCCGTTTCTTGTCCATTCAAGTAGCCTTTGAAAGCAAATGTCGACACAAAAAACCAAACGCTCTGGCTTCCAGTAATCGGAAGGAGTTTCTTCAATTGTCCAAAACAAAGCTGATTTTAGAAAGTAAGAACAGATACAGTCTGAGACAATTGAATCTTGTGAAAATACTTCTTGATTTAAAAGCTTGAAAATTCCATATGTCAAAAACTGTGTGTTATTGAAAGAGTAAATCAATTGTTTCTCTGCAAGAGAAAAAGACAGTCTCCACTGAAAAGGATCCTGAATCCATTTATTATTTTCTAAATTGTTTGAAATTAAATTTCCTGTTAGCTTCTTGGATCCAATGGCCATTAAATGACATCCTTGTGATTTGATTTTTTCAATGAGTCCCCGTGATGGCCATCCGTATGACCTTCTTCGTTCAACCCATTCGTTTGCATACACAGGCCATTCTTTGAATTCCAGACAAAATGCCCTATCATGATCTGGTCCTTGTTCATGTCTTTCCATCACACACGGTCCATGAAGAACCCCATTGGGGTTTAATTTATGGAACCATCTTACAAACTCTTCGCTCGACAAATAGTAATCTCCTTTCACTCGATGTGTTGATTCTTTTATGTGCGCAACTGGCGTATGAGGGGTTTGTACAGCAAGTTTTACATACCCAGGTGGTACATCAGCAGTCTTCAACAATCTGACGACGGCCATGTCAGTTCCAAGGTTTCTGGGAACTTCTGCAACTACTTTGGTCCGTTTATCAACATGCATTTGATCTACATCTGTTCCCCTCATGCGGAATCCCTCAGCACATCCACCAGCTCTAATTATTTCCATCTGGTCATTATGGCAATCCAATTGATCCAAAATGTCCATAATGTGTCGTCTTATTCTTTGCAAATCTGGATCCCCTACTGCATTTACTAAACTGTCCGCAATTAGATAGGACAGGTGAGGATCATCTATCCACAACGTCGAGTGTCCTGATTTTAAGGGGGAAAATAATAAATTAGATTTCTGATTACTAATTATCATCATCAAGAAGATATGATTAAACTTTTGAACCACCCACCATGATTATACCATGAAGTTTTATCGACTTCAAAGTAACTTGTCGAAATTGAATTATTTAAATGTAAATTGCTCTTACCCGCCATCACTTTCTGTGCAACGAGACAATGGTTAGTTCAAATATATCGCATTCCGTGATTTTCCTTGGTTTTATCACAATGTCATACTCATGCGCGCATACAAGGACATTTATTTAGCGCCTGCTTCCCGGTTGTTCCTAAATTGAGAGTAATTCATTGACAAAATTATAGTGTATTATAGAACTAATGTGAATGTAAACTACATAAAGAGCAGCGTCAAATTATCTTCCATCATTCCTCAATAGCAAAAATATATATTTTATATCAATTTGTAATTTCTTTGGATAGAGGCGCAATGATTTTTTTATCAAGTCATAGTGACAATAACGTTAGCAACACACAATGTTCAAATATTGGAACTATTTTTCAAGCGTTAGCTTTGAGTTTCAATCAAGTAGAGAGTCAACATTTCTATCTTAGGGGAGTTTTATGACTTTTTAAAAACATTTATTCAAACCATTATGTCTGCAGTTTGGATTAATTAAGCAGTCACGACACTAAACTACAATGTACTACATGTGTATTGGTGAGCTTGTACCAGGAAGTAGGAAACATGTATTATGCCATCAATATGATTGTATTTATTCCAAAAACAGAATTTCTTTTTTTCTAATTAAAGAGGCATGGTCCCGATTTAAACTTTTAGATATCTACTTTTGATTTTACAATGCTTTGGTGATGTATTTTTAATCATTTATGTCATTTATCGAAGGATATTAAAGATACAAAGCTCATTATTCTTATAAATCAGATCAAGGCTCTACTTTACATTTGCTTATGTTTGGTACATATATTATACTCTGTTCCGAGTTTTTGCTTCACCACATTTCACTTGATATTTCGATAATCATATATACCTTTGTGCTCAAAATACATTCATCTGCTAATATGCAAAATGTACAGATTATCTGTTTTGAAACGCCCCATCTACCGCTTAAGGTTTCAATACACAACTCTAATGGGAGTTTGAATTTTATCAGCGCTAGCCATTAATTAAATAGCCCGGATAATAACTTTGAAAAATCATGCTTGGTATTCTGAGTGAGTTCCGAATGGCAAACATTTCCCACTATATTTATCCTTAAGAAGTTTGTTTTCGTTCCTGTAATCTTTAATGATTGAAAATGGGGATTTCTTGGAATTTTTTCCTTTTATAGATATCAATTGTTTTCTTTCATAGGGATGTGTAATTTTAAAAAAAAATCATCAAAAAGCGGTAGAAGCAATAACTAAGGCCAGGCTGTAGTAAAAATTATGATTTTAGCAGATTTTTTTCTGCTTTCTAGTTCATGAAGAAATAGAATAAACAGTATATACATGTATTGTAGGTCACTTTTAATTTCATATGAAACTTTGCTTTTCAGCTCTCAATACATAAGCAAAACATGGCCTGATCTTTGTTTATATAACTTTATAACATTATATTGTACGTACGTTGCCTATAACACTTTGATTTACACTCAAATTCAGATTATTTGTTATAAATATCTTGAAGCAGTCTCAACATAAAGCATTGAACAAAAAAATTTGAAACTTACTGCGCCCTTCGTGACTATGTCCCGTAAATAGGGCATGTTCATAATTTTTACTTTAAATTGTTAACAATTGTTAACAAAATGTTAACAAAGGCTTTGTTTACATAGCAAAGAATTGCAAGCTTGTAACTCGCTTATAACTCAACAAATGACACTCAAATTTTATTTAACGAATAAAAATGCATTACCTCAGTATTGTTTACATTTAATCAGAAAAAATGAAAAAAAATCACGACCAAGCCTCTTCAAGCCTATGCTTAAAAAAAGGTTCAAGTTTGTCAGGCTTTCCACCTTTCTTGTGAAAGACCTTTTGCATTTCTTCTGAATAAAAGCGTTTTCCTCGGTCAATTAAAAAAGTGTATAGAAAAAATTGCTTGTATTGAATTGGATTTAAAAGAATTCTTGAGACATTTCATAAAGAAGTCCTTCCTTTCCCATCATGAAATAGTTTCAACGTTGTCCGGGCCCTATTGTACATGTAAGAGGTGCTTGTTATCGCTATTCCTCTGAAATCGTAAGATATGAATAATTAAAGTGAAATAATCCGATGTCCCCTTATACCAGTAATTACAATATGAATTTTATTAATTTCACAAATAGAGGAAAAATATTAAATGCCCTTCACCCCGCTATATTGGTGACCTTGACCTTTTATTATTTTTTTTACCTAGTTAAAATATTTATTCTGGGCAATGCATGATATGCAACAAATGGTAGATTTTTTATATGTACGTTATGAAACACCCCCATCACTTGCCACATACACATCTCGTTCTTCGCCGGGGGGGGGGGGGGATGTTTGTTTGACCTAGACCTTTAACCTTGACCCTGTTATATCACATGCGATGTCATTCGATTGATAGCCAATAGAATCATCAGCATGCACCTGTTAAGAGTCGCCGTTGCCGCTCGTTATGGCTGCTTTTTATTTCATTTTTTCATCTAAGATCGAAAATCTGTTTTTCTTTAATTACCCATTAATCATTTACATTAAAAATCAAAGTACTCAGAGTACTGTAAAGTGCTAAGCCAGCCTCAATGCTACTTTTTTCAAATCATTGTTAATTGTTAATATTTTAAAAATATAATTATACAGAAAGTAAAAGAAAAAACAGTTTCATGATAATGCATCATATGTATGAGATCCTGACCATACCATTTCAATCAGTTTGAAGAAAGGAGTTTGTAATGTATATTAAGTGATTAGTCAGCCCACGGACTGACTAATTAAGTTGGGATGAAAATTCGATTGCGCTTGTGTACATTGGAATTCTGAGAAGGAATTATATATAGACATTCTTGGTTTAAGAAATTCAAAGTTATGAAACTGACTGTCCCTGGGTTTCCGGAGTCCGCATATATACATTTCTCGAATTTTAGTGGATATAAGGTTTAAAATTCAGAGAGCGATTTTTGCAATTTTAAAAGTCTAATTATAAATAACGAAAGTTGATGTGCAGTCATACACTGTACCGCTGCACGCCCGTTTCCTACCCTACAGTTATTAAGGTAAAGCGTGAAAACTCAATGTACACCCGCATAATATCGCTCTGGACATTATATATCTTGTATTTTAATAGGTTGTACATTCACTTTTGATCTAAAATTAATATTCCGCTGGCTGACTTTATTTCCTTTTTTAAATGCTAACCTTGTTGATGTATACAGTTTACGGCAAGTTTTGAATACATTTACTCAGTGAGTGAAAACAAACTAACGGTACCTTTTCACCAATTGAAACCGTAAAATATGACTAAATGTCATTGAATTTAAAATCGACAAATTGCACGAGAAAATCACGACATGAATCAAAAGATCAAAGTTACACAACAAATATTTTTAAAAATATCACGTTGATAAATTTGTCGGCCTTTGAGGGTCTCAAATTTTTTCTATGTAAACTTTTGATATAGCAACAAGACAAGGGAATATCTCTGATCACATGCTTTGACACTCCGAGATCTGCACCACTTGCCATCCTTTGTTTACATCGCACAGCGGTCACCCAACATGCAACTAATAATAGCAGCATAAAATGTCTCGTGGCATGTTTAGTTGTGTAATCGCCAATGCACCCTCAGACTTCACTGATATTGTGAAAGTTTGCCATTTGTTCTGATCTTGATTAAATAAACCCACAACTCTACGTTCTTTTGCAAAACCTGGGATCTAAATAGAAACTTAAAGATACCATGATCTTATTATTTTTAGAATTCGAGCGTCGGTCAGCATGATCACTAGGTGGCGCTTATAAAAAGATCGTGAGATTTGGTGCATCCCTAATAAGCGCTAGCACATGCGCTTAGCGCTTAAAAAGAACTACTACATATGTAGTTACTGTAGCAACTTATAATTAAGACTTCATTATATTTTTAACCAATAAACAGCATTTGCTTCTGTTCTGGTATTATAGTCCTTTCTGATATAAAATAATCATGATGTATATTTTATTTGTTAAAATAGATCATATTAGAAAGGACACTATTATTAGTAACCCTATCAATGGCATTTCCAGTGGTGGAGAAATGCTAAATTTTTAATTTGTTTTTTTCTTTTTAATTTCAACAGCAAGAATGTGGTAGATTATCCTTATGTAAACTAGAAACATATTTACTCTAGTGTGGCATTAAATTAAAAACAAAAAAAACGCCACTGATTTTTGAGATATAAAATTTAATGTGAGTACGTAAGAAGATTTATTATGATTAACTTCTTACAAACACACACACTCTCTCTCTCTCTCTCTCTCTCTCTCTCTCTCTCTCTCTCTCTCTCTCTCTCTCTCTCTCTCTCTGATTTGAACACCACCAGACTCTACATGGAGTACTGTACTGTTCTCTGGAACCGGAGGCAAAAAGAAATCTGAAAGTAGATACATATATTTATTTACACTAAATCTCATACTTTTGTAAATTTAACTTTTGAGTCTGCGAAAATAACGCTGACTTGCCTAAACACAAGGGTTGCCACCACCGCCCCCGCTGCTGGCCCCACCCAATAGATGTAGTGATAGTTCCACACATAGGAGCCGTCCTGATGTAGAGAGTAACACACGGCCGGGCCTAAACTTCTTGCTGGATTCATGGATCCGCCGGTCAACGATGCCCTAGATCAGTCATAAACAGAATTCGGACTTTCGATGATATCAAAATTTCTAACTTTTTAAAGAGCAGTTCGGCAAACTATATTCGCTTACAAACAAAGCTGTTTGAGGTTTTTTTTACACTATAAGATTGTTTAAACAATACAACACCTACTTTTCAGTGACCATTTTCAAATCTTGTGAAATAAATTTGATTAATACATAAATTTGTGTCTGACTATCAGTACTTTGATTTCTTTTTTAAAAGCTCTGATTATACTATAGGATATGTATAGTATTTAAACTGTACCTACCCCGCCATAACTCCTACAACTATCGATAAACCAGTGACTAGGGGAGATAACTGCTGCTTGTTTTCGTCTACTGTTACCATGAGAACTGTAAGCACTAGTATGAATGAAAGAATTACTTCGGCTAGCAGTCCCCAACCTTCTTCCATTCTTCTACTTTTCCCATGAACATGTTGTTTTCACGAACGGAATAATTTGGACAAAACCCATTTTTTGTCCATTCAATAAGTCTTTGAAAGCAAATGTCGACACAAAATACCAAACGCTCTGGCTTCCAATAATCAGATGGAGTTTCTTCAATTGTCCAAAACAAGACTGTTTTTAGAAAGTAAGAACAGATACAGTCTTTGACAATTGAATCTGGTGAAAATACCTCTAGGTTCAAAAGCTTGAAAATGCCATAAACCAAAAATTGTGTGTTATTAAACGAATAAACTAATTTCTTTTCTGCAAGGGAGAAAGATAGCCTCCATTGAAGAGGGTCTCCTATCCACATTGACTTCTCAAAGTGATCCGCCACAAAATCTTCCCTTAGTTTTTTTATCCAATTGGCATTAAATGGCACCCCAGGGTTTTTATTTTTTTGATGAGTTGTCTTGGTGGCCAATCAAATGACCTTTTCCTTTCAAGCCATTCGTTTGCATATACAGGCCACTCTGTGTATTCCAGACAAAATGCTCTATCGTGATCTGTTTCAGCTTCACTTCGATCCATTACACATGGTCCATGTAATATTCCATCAGGACTTAAATCCTTGTACCATCTCACAAATGCTTCGCTCGACAAAAAATATTGGCCTGCTACCATTTGCATTGATTTCCTTATATGTGGCACTGATGTATGAGGAGTTAACACCACAAGATTTACATACCCGGGTGGTACTTTTGAGAGCTGCATTAGTTTGACGACTGCTAAAGAAGTGCAAAGGTTCTTGGGAGTTTCTGCAACAACTTTGGTCAACTTATCCACGTACATTTGATCTACATCTGTTCCTTTCATGCAGAATCCCTCTGCACACCCACCAGACCTAATCACTTCCATTTGGCTATTTGAAAAACTTAATTGATCTAAAACATCCATTATGTGTCGCCGTATTCTTTGCAAGTCTGGATCCCCAATTGCATTCAACAAACTGTCCGCAATTAAATATGACAAATGAGAATCGTCGAGCCACGGTGATCTGATTCCTAAGTCAAAGATAGGTGTATGTTATTAACACATTTTATTATCATTCATAAACACCTCAAACAAAATCTGAATTGATAAGAAATACATTCAACCGTATTCTGATACTGAAAATGTAACATTTTTGACTTCATAGAAAATTGTTGAAATAGTAAATTAAGATATAACATGCTCCTAACTGCCATCGTGTTAAACGCAATATCAGATTTGTAAGTATTTTGTTGGAAACTAAAGATATCACTTTGTTTTATAAGAATAAGTTCATTGACGTGTGCGTAAACAAGGAAAGTCAACAATATTTTATAGTTACATGCTTCCGGTGTTTCTAATTGAAGAGTTATAAAGCAATCTGCCATGGCATATCGGAAATTCTTGTCGTGTCCCATTCATTTTCTTCCTTATTGACTGTTTTCTGTGAAAAATGACAAAAATGTCACAAGAATCCCCTTTCATGAATGAAATTAAATGATCAAAAAATTATGCTATATTGAATCGAAATTCTACATAGATGTGTCAGGCGGCGACATAAAAACTAATTACTAAGTGCCGGGTAGATGTATATGGTATCATGAATAAAAATTTATGCAATTTTCATTTTTTATTAAATTGTGACTATATATAGAGCAAGTTTGATAAAGATGCAATTCGAAATACTTAATTGTAAGATTTAAGCATATCCTTTCACAAATACATAAATTAACGTTCGCGATTTTAACTGGCATTGGTATATTGCAGGCTTGGGGCTAATTACATTGTAAAGTAATGCATTACATTACCATTACTTCATGAATTTGGGCATTAAATTACCATTACCATTACTTGATTTTCTTGAAGTAACGCAATACATTACCATTACATGAGTAAAGTAATGCATTACCATTACCATTACTTTTTTTTTAAGTAAAGCTAATAAAGAGTTTTTGCAAATGTTTCAAATATACAACACTCTTTAACATATCTACAGCTTCATGCTCAGTATCAGGTTCAAATTCAATGAATAAACAAGAGTCTTTCTTTATTTGCTTAATATATAATCATATTGTGGCAATATGAACAAAATATTACATAAGTAAAATGATATTTATAGACATTTGGCATGATACAATATCAGATATGAAATAGAGACACAGGATAACATGCTTAACAAAAAACAATTCATGAAATAATGTTGCGGTTTTTAAAAGCTAAATATAGATATATTCTCAGATTACACAAATCTTTATAATTTTGGACACTTAATTTTATTAATTTATAAACAGATGACTTTTCCCAGTTATATTTCTTAATATATTTTAATCGTATTTCTTTTTACGGAGGACACTTTAAGACAAAAGATTGCTGTTGCACTTTATGATCGAAGTTTCAAAGGGTTCATCTTTTAACTGCATCCATCTTCCGGGCTAAAATACCGGTAAATAAATGTTTTGCAGGAGCAGTCAAAGCTTGGACTGGAAAATACTGTTTGACGATCTTTATCTTAGGATATATTAAGTGCAATAATAGATTAAATACATAAATCTTGTATTTTCTATCAGTCCAAACTAATGTACAGTGTAATGATATATAATATACAAGAGAGAGAGAGAGAGAGACAGAAAGAGGGAGAGAGAGAAAATAAGTAAGATTATTTTCAAATGGATTATAATATTGGAAGTGATATTGATTTTCATCATGGATGAACAGTGCATTCATTTTGCTTTTAAAGGTGCATGTCTGTCTCCTATTCTACTGTGACATAGCGAAGGGAAGGGGATTGGGGTGTTTAGCACTTCTTATAACAATAGATTGTTTTGATTCTTAGATTATCCTGGGGGCATAGTGTGTTGTTGACACATTTCTTATTGAAGTGAAAACTAATTAGAGTAAATTGTTTAAAAACTCTTAATAACAACACTCTTAAAAATGTTATGAAATTGTGCTGTTATCTAGTAATATAAACAATTCAAAAATGAGTTTTTAAAAACCTTTTTTAATAAAACATGTAAAATCAAAACATTTTTTTCTCAATTAGAATTATTTCTTTCTTCTTTAAAAATAAATTTAATCAAATTCAATTTCAACTATTCATTTATTCATCACATTTTTTAAAGTAAACATGCATAAATATGCATAGTAATGCAAAGTAATGCCATGTAATGCCAGCATTACACTAGATTTTGGAAAGTAATGCATTACATTAGCATTACTTGTAATGCTAATTTTGAGGCATTACACATTACTAGCATTACTTTGAAAACATGTAATGCATTGCAATGCATTACCATTACATTTAGCATTACCCCAAGCCTGGTATATTGGTATGGAATGATGTGCCTCAGAAAGTAAGCATCATTTCATGTTTATTTGACTTTATCGTCAACGGAAAGATGAAGAAAGAAATAAGTTGCGACTTATTTCGTTCCTTAAATGATAAAATATAAAATAAGTATAGGATAAACAAGAATTCATATCTTTTGTTTATTGCCATCGAAATATCCTCGCAATAACCCCAACAGAACGCGCTAGTTTAGTGGACCTATAAAGTTTAGGTCATTAAGACTCATCTATCAGTGTTTTGACGCATTTATAATTTTATTTAAAAAAAATGGCATATATATTTTCATGAATTGATTTTATTCCTTTTTTGGAGTTAGACTACATTTTGAAATAATAATCAAACAACCTTCTGAGAAATAAAATTTAATATTTTTTAAACAACAAACGTTTACTGGAAGCGTACAGTCATCATTTTTTTTAAATGTTCGCAATGTTATGCATTGTTTTTAAATTTATTAAAACTGTTTAGGTTGTATAAAATATACGACTTTATATGGAAATGGAACAAATCTTGCATAAATATTCATATCGTTCAGTTCTAAAAAGAAGAATGATTTATCACAACTTAATTTATTACGACTAAACATTTAATCGGTCTGAAAAAATTACAATTAACCATTGGCAAATCTGCAACTTTTATTTTGCCCTTTTACTGGACGTAGCATATGTTTTGTATAGTGCTTCATATTGGCATCAAACTTTGAAGCATCTGAGCAATGTAAAATAAAACTGATGTTCTAGTCTGCCATTCTGGACAACCCCGGTTACACATGACAAACCTTCTTTTGTGGACATGGGCCAAGCAATAATATTTCAAAGCTTTATCGTAATTTCCTAATTTAACAAAAGCTACTGCAAGCATGATGTAGTTCATATATATGTCTTCTTTTTTTGAGCAATGCAAAAACTCTTTGAGTTTCATTGACAATTCCTCCACCATTTTTAAATTGCTTTTGTTAGTGTAACAAAGAATTTTCAGAAACACTGAGTATAGACCGGGTAGAATAAAAAGACTGGATTCTGTTTTTCTCATCATTACTATTTCGAGCGCTATCTCATTTGGAATTAGAGGCAATGGTCGATGGACTTCAAAATCGTATGATACCGCCAACGACATTTTATCCAGGCTGCTTAATCCCCGTCCGCAGAAGGTTGAACAATACATCGGAGTTTGGTAAACTACACCATGTCGTAAATGTGTATGTATATAACCAAGGTCTTCCTTTAGTATATCATCGTATTTTTTGATGTATTTAAGAGCTGAGTCGAACCTTCCTAAACAGTAATAGGCAGTTGCAAGCGTGAGATTACCTTTGCATATATCCGAAAATCGAGAAAGATGTAGATAACAAAAAGCCTTTCGAATGTATGTATACTTTTTTCGAGTAGTATGTTTTGTCAGAGACATGTTAAGATATATAAGAGCCAGTTGACGAAGAGTTTGAAACCGACGTAATCTAAGTATTTCAAGATCAAACGTATCAAGTCTTCTTTGAACCTCCAGTTTCAGTGAATTCCTCAGTTCTAACTCCAGAAGGTCTAATGATGGACTTTTTGGTCGTCTTGAAAGTATTTCGCTAAATAGCACTGCGTCCACATTTCCTTCTACTTGTGTTCTGTCCCTTACAGAGGAACGCAAACATTTGAAGTCCTCCTCTGGGTTTGAGGTAGGAAATGAATTAGGTCTTATCTTATTTCTGGCATCTTCTAAGGCTTTTTTTAAATGAATTAAGGAATGACAACGCAATAAGCATCTCCATCCTTCACTGTATAATTCAAAAAGTTTCAAGGATGTGTACTCCAATTGCCATTCTTCTACTTTACCCATGAACATGTTGTTTTCTCTAATAAAAAAATTCGGGCAAATCCCGTTTCTTGTCCATTCAAGTAGCCTTTGAAAGCAAATGTCGACACAAAAAACCAAACGCTCTGGCTTCCAGTAATCAGATGGAGTTTCTTCAATTGTCCAAAACAAAGCTGATTTTAGAAAGTAAGAACAGATACAGTCTGAGACAATTGAATCTTGTGAAAATACTTCTTGATTTAAAAGCTTGAAAATTCCATATGTCAAAAACTGTGTGTTATTGAAAGAGTAAATCAATTGTTTCTCTGCAAGAGAAAAAGACAGTCTCCACTGAAAAGGATCCTGAATCCATTTATTATTTTCTAAATTGTTTGAAATTAAATTTCCTGTTAGCTTCTTGGATCCAATGGCCATTAAATGACATCCTTGTGATTTGATTTTTTCAATGAGTCCCCGTGATGGCCATCCGTATGACCTTCTTCGTTCAACCCATTCGTTTGCATACACAGGCCATTCTTTGAATTCCAGACAAAATGCCCTATCATGATCTGGTCCTTGTTCATGTCTTTCCATCACACACGGTCCATGAGGAACTCCATTGGGGTTTAATTTATGGAACCATCTTACAAACTCTTCGCTCGACAAATAGTAATCTCCATTCACTCGATGTGTTGATTCTTTTATGTGCGCAACTGGCGTATGAGGGGTTTGTACAGCAAGTTTTACATACCCAGGTGGTACATCAGAAGTCTTCAACAATCTGACGACGGCCATGTCAGTTCCAAGGTTTCTGGGAACTTCTGCAACTACTTTGGTCCGTTTATCAACATGCATTTGATCTACATCTGTTCCCCTCATGCGGAATCCCTCAGCACATCCACCAGCTCTAATTATTTCCATCTGGTCATTATGGCAATCCAATTGATCCAAAATGTCCATAATGTGTCGTCTTATTCTTTGCAAATCTGGATCCCCTACTGCATTTACTAAACTGTCCGCAATTAGATAGGACAGGTGAGGATCATCTATCCACAACGTCGAGTGTCCTGATTTTAAGGGGGAAAATAATAAATTAGATTTCTGACTACTAATTATCATCATCAAAAAGATATGATTAAACTTGAACCACCAACCATGATTATACAATGAAGTTTTATCGACTTCAAAGTAACTTGTCGAAATTGAATTATTTAAATGTAAATTGCTCTTACCCGCCATCACTTTCTGTGCAACGAGACAATGGTTAGTTCAAATATATCGCATTCGGTGATTTTCCTTGGTTTTATCACAATGTCATACTCATGCGCGCATACAAGGACATTTATTTAGCGCCTGCTTCCCGGTTGTTCCTAAATTGAGATTAATTCATTGACAAAATTATAGTGTATTATAGAACTAATGTGAATGTAAACTACATAATATAAAGAGCAGCGTCAAATTATCTTCCATCATTCCTCAATAGCAAAAATATATATTTTATATCAATTTGTAATTTCTTTGGATAGAGGCGCAATGATTTTTTTTTATCAAGTCATAGTGACAATAACGTTAGCAACACACAATGTTCAAATATTGGAACTATTTTTCAAGCGTTGGCTTTGAGTTTCAATCAAGTAGAGAGTCAACATTTCTATCTTAGGGGAGTTTTATGACTTTTTAAAAACATTTATTCCAACCATTATGTCTGCAGTTTGGATTAATTAAGCAGTCACGACACTAAACTACAATGTACTACATGTGTATTGGTGAGCTTGTACCAGGAAGTAGGAAACATGTATTATGCCATCAATATGATTGTATTTATTCCAAAAACAGAATTTCTTTTTTTCTAATTAAAGAGGCATGGTCCCAATTTAAACTTTTAGATATCTACTTTTGATTTTACAATGCTTTGGTGATGTATTTTTGATCATTTATGTCATTTATCGGAGGATATTAAAGATACAAAGCTCTTTATTCTTATAAATCAGAACAAGGCTCTACTTTACATTTGCTTATGTTTGGTACATATATTATACTCTGTTCCGAGTTTTTGCTTCACCACATTTCACTTGATATTTCGATAATCATATATACCTTTGTGCTCAAAATACATTCATCTGCTAATATGCAAAATGTACAGATTATCTGTTTTGAAACGTCACATCTACCGCTTAAGGTTTCAATACACAACTCTAATGGGAGTTTGAATTTTATCAGCGCTAGCCATTAATTAAATAGCCCGGATAATAACTTTGAAAAATCATGCTTGGTATTCTGAGTGAGTTCCGAATGGCAAACATTTCCCACTATATTTATCCTTAAGAAGTTTGTTTTCGTTCCTGTAAACTTTAATGATTGAAAATGGGGATTTCTTGGAGTTTTTCCCTTTTATAGATATCAATTGTTTTCTTTCATAGGGATGTGTAATTTTTAAAAAAAATCATCAAAAAGCGATAGAAGCAATAACTTGGGCCAGGCTGTAGTAAAAATTATGATTTTAGCAGATTTTTTCCTGCTTTCTAGTTCATGAAGAAATAGAATAAACAGTATATACATTTATTGTAGGTCACTTTTAATTTCATATGAAACTTTGCTTTTAAGCTATCAATACATAAGCAAAACATGACCTGATCTTTGTTTATATAACTTTATAACATTATATTGTACGTACGTTGCCTATAACACTTTGATTTACACTCAAATTCAGATTATTTGTTATAAATATCTTGAAGCAGTCTCAACATAAAGCATTGAACAAAAAAATTTGAAACTTACTGCGCCCTTCGTGACGATGTCCCGTAAATAGGGCATGTTCACAATTTTTACTTTAAATTGTTAACAATTGTTAACAAAATGTTAACAAAGGCTTTGTTTACATAGCAAAGAATTGCAAGCTTGTAACTCGCTTATAACTCAACAAATGACACTCAAATTTTATTTAACGAATAAAAATGCATTACCTCAGTATTGTTTACATTTAATCAGAAAAAATGAAAAAAAATCACGACCAAGCCTCTTCAAGCCTATGCTTAAAAAAAGGTTCAAGTTTGTCAGGCTTTCCACCTTTCTTGTGAAAGACCTTTTGCATTTCTTCTGAATAAAAGCGTTTTCCTCGGTCAATTAAAAAAGTGTATAGAAAAAATTGCTTGTATTGAATTGGATTTAAAAGAATTCTTGAGACATTTCATAAAGAAGTCCTTCCTTTCCCATCATGAAATAGTTTCAACGTTGTCCGGGCCCTATTGTACATGTAAGAGGTGCTTGTTATCGCTATTCCTCTGAAATCGTAAGATATGAATAATTAAAGTGAAATAATCCGATGTCCCCTTATACCAGTAATTACAATATGAATTTTATTAATTTCACAAATAGAGGAAAAATATTAAATGCCCTTCACCCCGCTATATTGGTGACCTTGACCTTTTATTATTTTTTTTACCTAGTTAAAATATTTATTCTGGGCAATGCATGATATGCAACAAATGGTAGATTTTTTATATGTACGTTATGAAACACCCCCATCACTTGCCACATACACATCTCGTTCTTCGCCGGGGGGGGGGGGGGGGATGTTTGTTTGACCTAGACCTTTAACCTTGACCCTGTTATATCACATGCGATGTCATTCGATTGATAGCCAATAGAATCATCAGCATGCACCTGTTAAGAGTCGCCGTTGCCGCTCGTTATGGCTGCTTTTTATTTCATTTTTTCATCTAAGATCGAAAATCTGTTTTTCTTTAATTACCCATTAATCATTTACATTAAAAATCAAAGTACTCAGAGTACTGTAAAGTGCTAAGCCAGCCTCAATGCTACTTTTTTCAAATCATTGTTAATTGTTAATATTTTAAAAATATAATTATACAGAAAGTAAAAGAAAAAACAGTTTCATGATAATGCATCATATGTATGAGATCCTGACCATACCATTTCAATCAGTTTGAAGAAAGGAGTTTGTAATGTATATTAAGTGATTAGTCAGCCCACGGACTGACTAATTAAGTTGGGATGAAAATTCGATTGCGCTTGTGTACATTGGAATTCTGAGAAGGAATTATATATAGACATTCTTGGTTTAAGAAATTCAAAGTTATGAAACTGACTGTCCCTGGGTTTCCGGAGTCCGCATATATACATTTCTCGAATTTTAGTGGATATAAGGTTTAAAATTCAGAGAGCGATTTTTGCAATTTTAAAAGTCGAATTATAAATAACGAAAGTTGATGTGCAGTCATACACTGTACCGCTGCACGCCCGTTTCCTACCCTACAGTTATTAAGGTAAAGCGTGAAAACTCAATGTACACCCGCATAATATCGCTCTGGACATTATATATCTTGTATTTTAATAGGTTGTACATTCACTTTTGATCTAAAATTAATATTCCGCTGGCTGACTTTATTTCCTTTTTTAAATGCTAACCTTGTTGATGTATACAGTTTACGGCAAGTTTTGAATACATTTACTCAGTGAGTGAAAACAAACTAACGGTACCTTTTCACCAATTGAAACCGTAAAATATGACTAAATGTCATTGAATTTAAAATCGACAAATTGCACGAGAAAATCACGACATGAATCAAAAGATCAAAGTTACACAACAAATATTTTTTAAAATATCACGTTGATAAATTTGTCGGCCTTTGAGGGTCTCAAATTTTTTCTATGTAAACTTTTGATATAGCAACAAGACAAGGGAATATCTCTGATCACATGCTTTGACACTCCGAGATCTGCACCACTTGCCATCCTTTGTTTACATCGCACAGCGGTCACCCAACATGCAACTAATAATAGCAGCATAAAATGTCTCGTGGCATGTTTAGTTGTGTAATCGCCAATGCACCCTCAGACTTCACTGATATTGTGAAAGTTTGCCATTTGTTCTGATCTTGATTAAATAAACCCACAACTCTACGTTCTTTTGCAAAACCTGGGATCTAAATAGAAACTTAAAGATACCATGATCTTATTATTTTTAGAATTCGAGCGTCGGTCAGCATGATCACTAGGTGGCGCTTATAAAAAGATCGTGAGATTTGGTGCATCCCTAATAAGCGCTAGCACATGCGCTTAGCGCTTAAAAAGAACTACTACATATGTAGTTACTGTAGCAACTTATAATTAAGACTTCATTATATTTTTAACCAATAAACAGCATTTGCTTCTGTTCTGGTATTATAGTCCTTTCTGATATAAAATAATCATGATGTATATTTTATTTGTTAAAATAGATCATATTAGAAAGGACACTATTATTAGTAACCCTATCAATGGCATTTCCAGTGGTGGAGAAATGCTAAATTTTTAATTTGTTTTTTTCTTTTTAATTTCAACAGCAAGAATGTGGTAGATTATCCTTATGTAAACTAGAAACATATTTACTCTAGTGTGGCATTAAATTAAAAACAAAAAAAACGCCACTGATTTTTGAGATATAAAATTTAATGTGAGTACGTAAGAAGATTTATTATGATTAACTTCTTACAAACACACACTCTCTCTCTCTCTCTCTCTCTCTCTCTCTCTCTCTCTCTTTCTCTCTCTCTCTCTCTCTCTCTCTCTCTCTCTCTCTCTCTCTCTCTCTCTCTCTCTCTCTGATTTGAACACCACCAGACTCTACATGGAGTACTGTACTGTTCTCTGGAACCGGAGGCAAAAAGAAATCTGAAAGTAGATACATATATTTATTTACACTAAATCTCATACTTTTGTAAATTTAACTTTTGAGTCTGCGAAAATAACGCTGACTTGCCTAAACACAAGGGTTGCCACCACCGCCCCCGCTGCTGGCCCCACCCAATAGATGTAGTGATAGTTCCACACATAGGAGCCGTCCTGATGTAGAGAGTAACACACGGCCGGGCCTCAACATCCGCCGGTCAACGATGCCCTAGATCAGTCATAAACAGAATTCGGACTTTCGATGATATCAAAATTTCTAACTTTTTAAAGAGCAGTTCGGCAAACTATATTCGCTTACAAACAAAGCTGTTTGAGGTTTTTTTTACACTATAAGATTGTTTAAACAATACAACACCTACTTTTCAGTGACCATTTTCAAATCTTGTGAAATAAATTTGATTAATACATAAATTTGTGTCTGACTATCAGTACTTTGATTTCTTTTTTAAAAGCTCTGATTATACTATAGGATATGTATAGTATTTAAACTGTACCTACCCCGCCATAACTCCTACAACTATCGATAAACCAGTGACTAGGGGAGATAACTGCTGCTTGTTTTCGTCTACTGTTACCATGAGAACTGTAAGCACTAGTATGAATGAAAGAATTACTTCGGCTAGCAGTACCCAACCTTCTTCCATTCTTCTACTTTTCCCATGAACATGTTGTTTTCACGAACGGAATAATTTGGACAAAACCCATTTTTTGTCCATTCAATAAGTCTTTGAAAGCAAATGTCGACACAAAATACCAAACGCTCTGGCTTCCAATAATCAGATGGAGTTTCTTCAATTGTCCAAAACAAGACTGTTTTTAGAAAGTAAGAACAGATACAGTCTTTGACAATTGAATCTGGTGAAAATACCTCTAGGTTCAAAAGCTTGAAAATGCCATAAACCAAAAATTGTGTGTTATTAAACGAATAAACTAATTTCTTTTCTGCAAGGGAGAAAGATAGCCTCCATTGAAGAGGGTCTCCTATCCACATTGACTTCTCAAAGTGATCCGCCACAAAATCTTCCCTTAGTTTTTTTATCCAATTGGCATTAAATGGCACCCCAGGGTTTTTATTTTTTTGATGAGTTGTCTTGGTGGCCAATCAAATGACCTTTTCCTTTCAAGCCATTCGTTTGCATATACAGGCCACTCTGTGTATTCCAGACAAAATGCTCTATCGTGATCTGTTTCAGCTTCACTTCGATCCATTACACATGGTCCATGTAATATTCCATCAGGACTTAAATCCTTGTACCATCTCACAAATGCTTCGCTCGACAAAAAATATTGGCCTGCTACCATTTGCATTGATTTCCTTATATGTGGCACTGATGTATGAGGAGTTAACACCACAAGATTTACATACCCGGGTGGTACTTTTGAGAGCTGCATTAGTTTGACGACTGCTAAAGAAGTGCAAAGGTTCTTGGGAGTTTCTGCAACAACTTTGGTCAACTTATCCACGTACATTTGATCTACATCTGTTCCTTTCATGCAGAATCCCTCTGCACACCCACCAGACCTAATCACTTCCATTTGGCTATTTGAAAAACTTAATTGATCTAAAACATCCATTATGTGTCGCCGTATTCTTTGCAAGTCTGGATCCCCAATTGCATTCAACAAACTGTCCGCAATTAAATATGACAAATGAGAATCGTCGAGCCACGGTGATCTGATTCCTAAGTCAAAGATAGGTGTATGTTATTAACACATTTTATTATCATTCATAAACACCTCAAACAAAATCTGAATTGATAAGAAATACATTCAACCGTATTCTGATACTGAAAATGTAACATTTTTGACTTCATAGAAAATTGTTGAAATAGTAAATTAAGATATAACATGCTCCTAACTGCCATCGTGTTAAACGCAATATCCGATTTGTAAGTATTTTGTTGGAAACTAAAGATATCACTTTGTTTTATAAGAATAAGTTAATTGACGTGTGCGTAAACAAGGAAAGTCAACAATATTTTATAGTTACATGCTTCCGGTGTTTCTAATTGAAGAGTTATAAACAATCTGCCATGGCATATCGGAAATTCTTGTCGTGTCCCATTCATTTTCTTCCTTATTGACTGTTTTCTGTGAAAAATGACAAAAATGTCACAAGAATCCCCTTTCATGAATGAGATTAAATGATCAAAAAATTATGCTATATTGAATCGAAATTCTACATAGATGTGTCAGGCGGCGACATAAAAAACTAATTACTAAGTGCCGGGTAGATGTATATGGTATCATGAATAAAAATTTATGCAATTTTCATTTTTTATTAAATTGTGACTATATATTGAGCAAGTTTGATAAAGATGCAATTCGAAATACTTAATTGTAAGATTTAAGCATATCCTTTCACAAATACATAAATTAACGTTCGCGATTTTAACTGGCATTGGTATATTGCAGGCTTGGGGCGAATTACATTGTAAAGTAATGCATTACATTACCATTACTTCATGAATTTGGGCATTAAATTACCATTACCATTACTTGATTTTCTTGAAGTAATGCAATACATTACCATTACATGAGTAAAGTAATGCATTACCATTACCATTACTTTTTTTTTAAGTAAAGCTAATAAAGAGTTTTTGCAAATGTTTCAAATATACAACACTCTTTAACATATCTACAGCTTCATGCTCAGAATCAGGTTCAAATTCAATGAATAAACAAGAGTCTTTCTTTATTTGCTTAATATATAATCATATTGTGGCAATATGAACAACATATTACATAAGTAAAATGATATTTATAGACATTTGGCATGATACAATATCAGATATGAAATAGAGACACAGGATAACATGCTTAACAAAAAACAATTCATGAAATAATGTTGCGGTTTTTAAAAGCTAAATATAGATATATTCTCAGATTACACAAATCTTTATAATTTTGGACACTTAATTTTATTAATTTATAAACAGATGACTTTTCCCAGTTATATTTCTTAATATATTTTAATCGTATTTCTTTTTACGGAGGACACTTTAAGACAAAAGATTGCTGTTGCACTTTATGATCGAAGTTTCAAAGGGTTCATCTTTTAACTGCATCCATCTTCCGGGCTAAAATACCGGTAAATAAATGTTTTGCAGGAGCAGTCAAAGCTTGGACTGGAAAATACTGTTTGACGATCTTTATCTTAGGATATATTAAGTGCAATAATAGATTAAATACATAAATCTTGTATTTTCTATCAGTCCAAACTAATGTACAGTGTAATGATATATAATATACAAGAGAGAGAGAGAGACAGAAAGAGGGAGAGAGAGAAAATAAGTAAGATTATTTTCAAATGGATTATAATATTGGAAGTGATATTGATTTTCATCATGGATGAACAGTGCATTCATTTTGCTTTTAAAGGTGCATGTCTGTCTCCTATTCTACTGTGACATAGCGAAGGGAAGGGGATTGGGGTGTTTAGCACTTCTTATAACAATAGATTGTTTTGATTCTTAGATTATCCTGGGGGCATAGTGTGTTGTTGACACATTTCTTATTGAAGTGCAAACTAATTGGAGTAAATTGTTTAAAAACTCTTAATAACAACACTCTTAAAAATGTTATGAAATTTCAACTATTCATTTATTCATCACATTTTTTAAAGTAAACATGCATAAATATGCATAGTAATGCAAAGTAATGCCATGTAATGCCAGCATTACACTAGATTTTGGAAAGTAATGTATTACATTAGCATTACTTGTAATGCTAATTTTGAGGCATTACACATTACTAGCATTACTTTGAAAACATGTAATGCATTGCAATGCATTACCATTACATTTAGCATTACCCCAAGCCTGGTATATTGGTATATTGGTATGGAATGATGTGCCTCAGAAAGTAAGCATCATTTCATGTTTATCTGACTTTATCGTCAACGGAAAGATGAAGAAAGAAATAAGTTGCGACTTATTTCGTTCCTTAAATGATAAAATATAAAATAAGTATAGGATAAACAAGAATTCATATCTTTTGTTTATTGCCATCGAAATATCCTCGCAATAACCCCAACAGAACGCGCTAGTTTAGTGGACCTATAAAGTTTAGGTCATTAAGACTCATCTATCAGTGTTTTGACGCATTTATAATTTTATTTTTAAAAAATGCCATATATATTTTCATGAATTGATTTTATTCCTTTTTTGGAGTTAGACTACATTTTGAAATAATAATCAAACAACCTTCTGAGAAATAAAATTTAATATTTTTTAACCAACAAACGTTTACTGCAAGCGTACAGTCATCATTTTTTTTAAATGTTCGCAATGTTATGAATTGTTTTTAAATTTATTAAAACTGTTTAGGTTGTATAAAAAATACGACTTTATATGGAAATGGAACAATTCTTGCATAAATATTCATATCGTTCAGTTCTAAAAAGAAGAATGATTTATCACAACTTAATTTATTACGACTAAACATTTAATCGGTCTGAAAAAATTACAATTAACCATTGGCAAATCTGCAACTTTTATTTTGCCCTTTTACTGCACGTAGCATATGTTTTGTATAGCGCTTCATATTGGCATCAAACTTTGAAGCATCTGAGCAATGTAAAATAAAACTGATGTTCTAGTCTGCCATTCTGGACAACCCCGGTTACACATGACCAACCTTCTTTTGTGGACATGGGCCAAGCAATAATATTGCAAAGCTTTATCGTAATTTCCTAATTTTACAAAAGCTACTGCAAGCATGATGTAGTTCATATATATGTTCTCTTTTTTTGAGCAATGCAAGAACTCTTTGAGTTTCATTGACAATTCCTCCACCATTTTTAAATTGCTTTTGTTAGTGTAACAAAGAATTTTCAGAAACACTGAGTATAGACCGGGTAGAATAAAAAGACTGGATTCTGTTTTTCTCATCATTACTATTTCGAGCGCTATCTCATTTGGAATTAGAGGCAATGGTCGATGGACTTCAAAATCGTATGATACCGCCAACGACATTTTATCCAGGCTGCTTAATCCCCGTCCGCAGAAGGTTGAACAATACATCGGAGTTTGGTAAACTACACCATGTCGTAAATGTGTATGTATATAACCAAGGTCTTCCTTTAGTATATCATCGTATTTTTTGATGTATTTAAGAGCTGAGTCGAACCTTCCTAAACAGTAATAGGCAGTTGCAAGCGTGAGATTACCTTTGCATATATCCGAAAATCGAGAAAGATGTAGATAACAAAAAGCCTTTCGAATGTATGTATACTTTTTTCGAGTAGTATGTTTTGTCAGAGACATGTTAAGATATATAAGAGCCAGTTGACGAAGAGTTTGAAACCGACGTAATTTAAGTATTTCAAGATCAAACGTATCAACTCTTCTTTGAACCTCCAGTTTCAGTGAATTCCTCAGTTCTAACTCCAGAAGGTCTAATGATGGACTCTTTGGTCGTCTTGAAAGTATTTCGCTAAATAGCACTGCGTCCACATTTCCTTCTACTTGTGTTCTGTCCCTTACAGAGAAACGCAAACATTTGAAGTCCTCCTCTGGGTTTGAGGTAGGAAATGAATTAGGTCTTATCTTATTTCTGGCATCTTCTAAGGCTTTTTTTAAATGAATTAAGGAATGACAACGCAATAAGCATCTCCATCCTTCACTGTATAATTCAAAAAGTTTCCAGGATGTGTACTCCAATTGCCATTCTTCTACTTTACCCATGAACATGTTGTTTTCTCTAATAAAAAAATTCGGGCAAATCCCGTTTCTTGTCCATTCAAGTAGCCTTTGAAAGCAAATGTCGACACAAAAAACCAAACGCTCTGGCTTCCAGTAATCGGAAGGAGTTTCTTCAATTGTCCAAAACAAAGCTGATTTTAGAAAGTAAGAACAGATACAGTCTGAGACAATTGAATCTTGTGAAAATACTTCTTGATTTAAAAGCTTGAAAATTCCATATGTCAAAAACTGTGTGTTATTGAAAGAGTAAATCAATTGTTTCTCTGCAAGAGAAAAAGACAGTCTCCACTGAAAAGGATCCTGAATCCATTTATTATTTTCTAAATTGTTTGAAATTAAATTTCCTGTTAGCTTCTTGGATCCAATGGCCATTAAATGACATCCTTGTGATTTGATTTTTTCAATGAGTCCCCGTGATGGCCATCCGTATGACCTTCTTCGTTCAACCCATTCGTTTGCATACACAGGCCATTCTTTGAATTCCAGACAAAATGCCCTATCATGATCTGGTCCTTGTTCATGTCTTTCCATCACACACGGTCCATGAAGAACTCCATTGGGGTTTAATTTATGGAACCATCTTACAAACTCTTCGCTCGACAAATAGTAATCTCCTTTCACTCGATGTGTTG
The DNA here is from genome assembly GCF_025612915.1 of Magallana angulata. Lineage (NCBI taxonomy): Eukaryota > Metazoa > Mollusca > Bivalvia > Ostreida > Ostreidae > Magallana > Magallana angulata. Next base: position 39,016,383 of record NC_069120.1, on the reverse strand, counting down.
ATTCTTTTATGTGCGCAACTGGCGTATGAGGGGTTTGTACAGCAAGTTTTACATACCCAGGTGGTACATCAGAAGTCTTCAACAATCTGACGACGGCCATGTCAGTTCCAAGGTTTCTGGGAACTTCTGCAACTACTTTGGTCCGTTTATCAACATGCATTTGATCTACATCTGTTCCCCTCATGCGGAATCCCTCAGCACATCCACCAGCTCTAATTATTTCCATCTGGTCATTATGGCAATCCAATTGATCCAAAATGTCCATAATGTGTCGTCTTATTCTTTGCAAATCTGGATCCCCTACTGCATTTACTAAACTGTCCGCAATTAGATAGGACAGGTGAGGATCATCTATCCACAACGTCGAGTGTCCTGATTTTAAGGGGGAAAATAATAAATTAGATTTCTGATTACTAATTATCATCATCAAAAAGATATGATTAAACTTTTGAACCACCAACCATGATTATACAATGAAGTTTTATCGACTTCAAAGTAACTTGTCGAAATTGAATTATTTAAATGTAAATTGCTCTTACCCGCCATCACTTTCTGTGCAACGAGACAATGGTTAGTTCAAATATATCGCATTCGATGATTTTCCTTGGTTTTATCACAATGTCATACTCATGCGCGCATACAAGGACATTTATTTAGCGCCTGCTTCCCGGTTGTTCCTAAATTGAGATTAATTCATTGACAAAATTATAGTGTATTATAGAACTAATGTGAATGTAAACTACATAAAGAGCAGCGTCAAATTATCTTCCATCATTCCTCAATAGCAAAAATATATATTTTATATCAATTTGTAATTTCTTTGGATAGAGGCGCAATGATTTTTTTATCAAGTCATAGTGACAATAACGTTAGCAACACACAATGTTCAAATATTGGAACTATTTTTCAAGCGTTAGCTTTGAGTTTCAATCAAGTAGAGAGTCAACATTTCTATCTTAGGGGAGTTTTATGACTTTTTAAAAACATTTATTCCAACCATTATGTCTGCAGTTTGGATTAATTAAGCAGTCACGACACTAAACTACAATGTACTACATGTGTATTGGTGAGCTTGTACCAGGAAGTAGGAAACATGTATTATGCCATCAATATGATTGTATTTATTCCAAAAACAGAATTTCTTTTTTTCTAATTAAAGAGGCATGGTCCCGATTTAAACTTTTAGATATCTACTTTTGATTTTACAATGCTTTGGTGATGTATTTTTAATCATTTATGTCATTTATCGAAGGATATTAAAGATACAAAGCTCATTATTCTTATAAATCAGAACAAGGCTCTACTTTACATTTGCTTATGTTTGGTACATATATTATACTCTGTTCCGAGTTTTTGCTTCACCACATTTCACTTGATATTTCGATAATCATATATACCTTTGTGCTCAAAATACCTTCATCTGCTAATATGCAAAATGTACAGATTATCTGTTTTGAAACGCCCCATCTACCGCTTAAGGTTTCAATACACAACTCTAATGGGAGTTTGAATTTTATCAGCGCTAGCCATTAATTAAATAGCCCGGATAATAACTTTGAAAAATCATGCTTGGTATTCTGAGTGAGTTCCGAATGGCAAACATTTCCCACTATATTTATCCTTAAGAAGTTTGTTTTCGTTCCTGTAATCTTTAATGATTGAAAATGGGGATTTCTTGGAATTTTTCCCTTTTATAGATATCAACTGTTTTCTTTCATAGGGATGTGTAATTTTAAAAAAAAATCATCAAAAAGCGATAGAAGCAATAACTTGGGCCAGGCTGTAGTAAAACTTATGATTTTAGCAGATTTTTTTCTGCTTTCTAGTTCAGGAAGAAATAGAATAAACAGTATATACAGGTATTGTAGGTCACTTTTAATTTCATATGAAACTTTGCTTTTCAGCTCTCAATACATAAGCAAAACATGGCCTGATCTTTGTTTATATAACTTTATAACATTATATTGTACGTACGTTGCCTATAACACTTTGATTTACACTCAAATTCAGATTATTTGTTATAAATATCTTGAAGCAGTCTCAACATAAAGCATTGAACAAAAAGATTTGAAACTTACTGCGCCCTTCGTGACGATGTCCCGTAAATAGGGCATGTTCACAATTTTTACTTTAAATTGTTAACAATTGTTAACAAAATGTTAACAAAGGCTTTGTTTACATAGCAAAGAATTGCAAGCTTGTAACTCGCTTATAACTCAACAAATGACACTCAAATTTTAGTTAACGAATAAAAATGCATTACCTCAGTATTGTTTACATTTAATCAGACAAAATCACAGGGCGAAAAACCATCTTTAAGCAAGTCCTTAAAGGTGGCTTAAAGGTGACTTAAAGGAGCTTAAAGGCTATACAACCTTTAAGCCGCCTTTAAGTCACCTTTAAGCAAGTGCTTAAAGTTCCTAATGTCCAAACGTCTTTAAGCTACCTTTAAGCCACCTTTAAGCATCTTTAAGTGGCATTTACGCTCTCTTTACACTGCCTTTACACTGTCTTTAAGTGGCCTTTAAGTCAATATTGATCAAGCTGAACAATAAAAACATATATTAAATGCAAAAGCTCTTTTATAGGGATGGGAGGGGGTCATCCGAGTGATAATATAATTTCCAAGGAAGGGGGGGGGTGTTCCAGGCGGTTTTAATCGTCGCTCCATTAAACACAGATCGCTATCATCAGCACCGCTCCGATGGACACAGATTGCCGTTATAAAATTCTTTATAATTTTTTTGGGGTTTCAAAATTATTGTAGGGATGAGCGCAGTCTCTGTATCTTAATATGTGCATAAAACTAATTAAAGTATGTTTGTTTCCTATTATAAATTAATCGGTGAAAAAAATCTCTCTCTCTCTCTCTCTCTCTCTCTCTCTCTCTCTCTCAGTTCATCCGGTTATTAAACAAAATAAAGATAATGAACCAAAAATGCATGATTTAATTTGATAATCGGTTTAAGGTATGTATTTTTTTTTTCAATTTTCATTATTTCTAACTCTAGATCTGCTAGATACATGTTAAAGATGAAAAGACTCTCAACTGCCTTTGTTATATCGGGCAGGATATTACTGCTTTGTTTGTCTAGACATAGTTTTGTTGGTTTGTGTATATCTAATTAGAGTCTATTGTTTGTCCAACTTAAGAAAACCCCTGGAACTAACACAGAATATACAAGATATACACAACAGTTGTGTCGTGTGCCCAGGTGCATGTTTGTGTATATCTAATTAAAGTCTATTGTTTGTCCAACTTAAGAAAACCCCTGGAACTAACACAGAATATACAAGATATACACAACAGGTGTGTCGTGTGCCCAGGTGCACGTCAGGGTTTCTAAAGGCGTTGAATCTTAGTATGTACGAGTATACGATAAGTCTAGTGAATAAAAGTTAATTTACATTTGTAATTCATTTTCAAAGTATTATTTCCTAGCTCTGGGTTTCAAAAATGTTACGTCTACAAATTAACGATACATGTATGTAAGAGTAAAATCTTGAGGCTAATTAATTAATGTACCGGTGATCATAAACAGGGGTTGATTATTTAAATATATGTATAAGGGTAAATATGTCAAACATACCCGGCCTGGCACATCATACAATTGTACGACAAGTCATTTGCAATTGCCACATGCAGTAAATACGTCACCGATAATTGGTAATTTTGTTTTGAATTGTTATAGAATTGATAGTTTAAAAATCATGTACATACAATTACATGTAAATATTTAAACATATTGGAACGGCGCCGCGATCATGAAAACCGGGAAATTGCGGGAAATTGAACAAATACCCTAATAGTATCAATGCAATTAATAAAAGAAATGATTTCATTTTCTTTCTTACATTTTTATAGTTATAAATTAGATGAACGTATATCTACTCGGTTTAAATTTATTAACTAAGAAAGCCTACTATAGTGAACCTAACAGTTTCCATTTAGGTTTAATATATTTTTGTTCAATGAAGACCAAGTTCCGTATTTCATTCTAAATACATGCATGCATGTAATTTTATAAATTAGATATAATTGATTGTTACAAACTGAATGGTTTGTCAAAATCTTGTCAAGTAAACACATTCAATAGTGATTCAATATCCACTGATATATAGGATATAAAAACGCTCACATATATGTAAGTTGCCGTGGCGCAGAGGAAGTGTGGTGAAGCTAGTAAACTAAGGGTCCCAGGTTCATTTCTCGCCGTGGCCGGTTTTTTTTTTGTGTTTTTTGTTCATTTTTCTTTCTAGAACAAAAACCGTTGTAATACCTTTTTTTTCATAAAGTTAATACATGTTGTTGGAAATTAAGCACAATATTGAATTAAAAATTTTTTAATGGCTTAAAGGTGGCTTAAAGGTAGCTCTTAAAGATGGTCATTCATCCTGTGAAATGAAAAAAAAAATCACGACCAAGCCTCTTCAAGCCTATGCTTAAAAAAAGGTTCAATTTTGTCAGGCTTTCCACCTTTCTTGTGAAAGACCTTTTGCATTTCTTCTGAATAAAAGCGTTTTCCTCGGTCAATTAAAAAAGTGTATAGAAAAAATTGCTTGTATTGAATTTGATTTAAAAGAATTCTTGAGACATTTCATAAAGAAGTCCTTCCTTTTCCATCTTGAAATAGTTTCAACGTTGTCCGGGCCCTATTGTACATGTAAGAGGTGCTTGTTATCGGTATTCCTCTGAAATCGTAAGATATAAATAATTATAGTGAAATAATCCGATGTCCCCTTATACCAGTAATTACAATATGAATTTTATTAATTTCACAAATAGAGGAAAACTATGAAATGCCCCCCCCCCCCCCGCCCCGCTATATTGGTGACCTTGACCTTTTATTTTTTTTTTCCTAGTAAAAATATTTATTCTGGGCAATGCATGTATATGATATGCAACAAATGCCAGATTTTTTATATGTACGTTATGAAACGAAACACCCCCATCACGTGCCACATACACATCTCGTTCCTCGCGGGGGGGGGGGGGGATATTTGTTTGACCTAGACCTTTAACCTTGACCCTGTTATATCACATGCGATGTCATTCGATTGATAGCCAATAGAATCATTAACATGCACCTGTTAAGAGTCGCCGTGTCCGCTCATTATGGCTGCTTTTTATTTTATTTTTTCATCGAAAATCGGTTTTTCTTTAATTACCCATTAATCATTTACATTAAAAATCAAAGTACTCAGAGTACTGTAAAGCGCTTAGCCAGCCTCAATGCTACTTTTTTCAAATCATTGTTAATTGTTAATATTTTAAAATCATAATTATACAGAAAGTAAAAGAAAAAACAGTTTCATGATAATGCATCATATGTAAGAGATCCTGACCATACCATTTCAATCACTTTGAAGAAAGGAGTTTGTAATGTATATTAAGTGATTAGTCAGCCCACGGACTGACTAATTAAGTTGGGATGAAAATTCGATTGCGCTTGTGTACATTGGAATTCTGAGAAGGAATTATATATAGACATTCTTGGTTTAAGACATTCGAAGTTATGAAACTGACTGTCCCTGGGTTCCGGAGTCCGCATATACATTTCTCGAATTTAAGTGGATATGTGGTTTAAAATTCAGAGAGCGATTTTTGCAATTTTAAAAGTCTAATTATAAATAACGAAAGTTGATGTGCAGTCATACACTGTACCGCAGCACGCCCGTTTCCTACCCTACAGTTATTAAAGTAAAGCGTGAAAACTCAATGTACACCCGCATAATATTATCGCTCTGGACATTATATATCTTGTATTTCTATAGGCTGTACATTCACTTTTGATCTAAAATTAATATTCCGCTGGCTGACTTTATTTCCTTTTTTAAATGCTAACCTTGTTGATGTATACAGTTTACGGCAAGTTTTGAATACATTTGCTCAGTGAGTGAAAACAAACTAACGGTACCTTTTCACCAATTGAGACCGTAAAATATGACTAAATGTCATTGAATTTAAAATCGACAAATTGCACGAGAAAATCACGACATGAATCAAAAGATCAAAATTACACAACAAATATTTTTAAAAATATCACGTTGATAAATTTGTCGGCCTTTGAGGGTCTCAAATTTTTTCTATGTAAACTTTTGATATAGCAACAAGACAAGGGAATATCTCTGATTACATGCTTTGACACTCCGAGATCTGCACCTATGGCCATCCATTGTTTACATCGCACAGCGGTCACCCAACATGCAACTAATAATAGCAGCATAAAATGTCTCGTGGCATGTTTAGTTGTGTAATCGCGATGCACCCTCAGACTTCACTGATATTGTGAAAGTTTGCCATTTGTTCTGATCTTGATTAAATAAACCCACAACTCTACGTTCTTTTCCAAAACCTGGGATCTAAATAGAAACTTAAAGATACCATGATCTTATTATTTTTAGAATTCGAGCGTCGGTCAGCATGATCACTAGGTGGCGCTTATAAAAAGATCGTGAGATTTGGTGCATCCCTAATAAGCGCTAGCGCCTGCGCTTAGCGCTTAAAAAGAACTACTACATATGTAGTTACTGTAGCAACTTATAATTAAGACTTCATTGTATTTTTAACCAATAAACAGCATTTGCATCTGTTCTGGTATTATAGTCCTTTCTGATATAAAATAATCATGATGTATATTAATTTGTTAAAATAGATCATATTAGAAAGGACACTATTATTAGTAACCCTATCAATGGCATTTCCAGTGGTGGAGAAATGCTAAATTTTTAATTTGTTTTTTTCTTTTTAATTTCAACAGCAAGAATGTGGTAGATTATCCTTAATTAAAATAGAAACATATTTAAACTAGTGTGGCATTAAATTAAAAACAAAAAATATGCCAGTGATTTTTGAGATATAAAATTTAATGTGAGTACGTATGAAGATTTATTATGATTAACTTCTTACAGACATTCTCTCTCTCTCTCTCTCTCTCTCTCTCTCTCTCTCTCTCTCTCTCTCTCTCTCTCTCTCTCTCTGAATTGAACACCACCAGACTCTACACGGAAGGTCTGTACTGTTCTCTGGAACCGGAGGCAAAAAGAAATCTGAAAGTAGATACATATATTTATTTACACTAAATCTCATACTTTTGTAAATTTAACTTTTGAGTCTGCGAAAATAACGCTGACTTGCCTAAACACAAGGGTTGCCACCACCGCCCCCGCTGCTGGCCCCACCCAATAGATGTAGTGATAGTTCCACACATAAGATCTGTCCTGATGTAGAGAGTAACACACGGCCGGGCCTAAACTTCTTGCTGGATTCATGGATCCGCCGGTCAACGATGCCCTAGATCAGTCATTAACAGAATTCGGACTTTCGATGATATCAAAATTTCCAATTTTTTAAAGAGCAGTTCGGCAAACTATATTCGCTTACAAACAAAGCTGTTTGAGTTTTTTTTTTACATTTTAAGATTGTTTAAACAATACAACACGTACTTTCAGTGACCATTTTCAAATCTTGTAAAATAAATTTGATTAGTACATGTATATGTGTCTGACTATCAGTACTTTGATTTCTTTTTTAAAAGCTCTGATTATACTATAGGATATCTATAGTATTTAAACTGTACCTACCCCGCCATAACTCCTACAACTATCGATAAACCAGTGACTAGGGGAGATAACTGCTGCTTGTTTTCGTCTACTGTTACCATGAGAACTGTAAGCACTAGTATGAATGTGAGAATCCCTTCGGCTAGCAGTCCCCAACCTGGCTCCGTACCGTTCACTAGAGTAGTAGATCCGCCAAGGTATAAACTGTACATATCGGAGGGTAATATAGCCTGTGTTAATTAAAAAAACAAATGTAGCACGGAAATGATTGTTTTTATTCAGTTTGGGCCAGTTACTAATTGTTTTGATGTAAATACACAATGACGGAGGACAGTATACAGTACTTACAAGGGATAAGGCTGCCCCGGTCAGACCTCCAAGAATCTGGGCAAAGAAGTAACACACCGCCACACGGACAGTCACACCCCCACACAAAGTGACAGAAGCTGTGATGACGGGGTTAAAATAGCCCCCACGGTTCAAGGGAATGGATAAAAACAACTGTGAATACGATGACAGGATTTTTTTTTTTTGGGGGGGGGGTCGAAAGTTTGAAGGAAAGGGGCATTTTGACTGAGATCATTATCATACGATTTACACTTGGGAAATCATTTTACGTGAGAATTATGATTTGCATTTATCTTAAAGAAATCAATCTTTCAGTTCATATAACGTCACAAACGCAACGTTATCATGAACCAAAAATATTATGAAGAGCTGAACTGAGCAAAATCTTTAATGTGAAAAAGGTTTTCATGTAATAGTGCATACGTATATCTTCTTTATGCAGTTACGTTATATGATAGTTTAATACACTTTCTGCAACCTTCGGTAATATTAGTTATAACAAGACTCGTATACCTTATTTTCCCTGGACCAAGAATGAGACATGCGTAGACACAGCCCTGTAGTACCCCAGCCGGGAGGATGGTGCTGGCCTCGACCCTGGGTGGAAACAGACACACCACAAAAACATAGAGGGCGGTACCCCCGAACTCCGCCAGGGTCGGACGAATATATTTATCCATTAATTTGTCCCCCGACTGCCGTAATTTGATTCAGATAATACGGTGGTTGTTTGATAGCAAAACTGCGAAGTTTTAAATAAAAATGGGTTTATATATAGGTGTTCGAATTACTGTTAACGCGTAGACCTGTACGATAGGTAATTGTCCTTTGTAATAATGAACTCAGTACGCTGATTTCAAGATTCGTACGTCCCTTAATCATCATTTTCTTTCGTAATGGGGACAATATGCCCCTTTCATTTATTGATTATATGTAAATACATATAGATATGTATATATCCTCACACTATGTTACTTCAAAATTAATGAATTGACACCTCTATCCCAACCCTGTCCATTCTCTGAACTCTTTAAACGCATGTAGTGTGGTAAGAAAAATCTTTCACCCCTTTCAAAAAAATAACCTACAAAAAACCAACAAATATCATTCTTGATTGTTGGAGTGATTTTCCTTTCTTCTTGATTAAGATTTTTTTATATCCTGGTATGTGCATAAAACAATATGTTCAACTGAGTCCCCCTGAAAGTATTTACACCATGCACATCTCTCTCTCTCTCTCTCTCTCTCTCTCTCTCTCTCTCTCTCTCTGCTACCAGTTCATTGACATTTGTGTTAATCTAGCTGCGCCTTGAATGACAGTTGTTAAGACCTGTTTTCTGTAATCTGCACCAATTGACATCATTAGGCTATAACATATTTATCTTATTGTATTTCGGAGATTCTTAGTTATTCTGCCATATTGTATAACGTGTTTCACATGCATATTCAAAATGAAAACAAGTTGTGCATTTGTACGTTGCATTGGACACATTTCGCTTGTTGCACTTGTACAACTCTACGATTTGCTTAATTGAATGCATGATCATATTTAAATACTTCTTGATTTGGTCGAATATGAGCATGTGTGACGGTGCACATTTTGATTTTTATATATTTTACGTAATAATTACTTATAGTCTATAATATCTCGTAAATGTTTTAATTATTTTATATTTTACAATTTAAGATTTAAGTTAAATGAAAGTTAAGAATTTGTGGGCTAAATAAATATTAAGAAGAAAGCGTCGCGCTACATAAATAATGTACATGGGTTCGGATTAACGTTTACACGTTTCCTTTTTGTTCGGATCTAGAAAGTTAGTAACAATTTATTTAGGAATAAATCATTCTCACATATCGGCAATTATCAAATGTTCAAGTTAAGAAGTAATGCAAACAAAAGTCGGTCTATCTATTCAACTGTCAGTACGTAGGTATTTGAGTTAATTTTACTATCACTTTAGGATTAACGCATAACAATAGATGCCAGGGATAGTGAGAAACTCTTCCGCTAATTGAATAAAAATTAAGGTAAAAGGGGACGCTAACCTCGCGAGGCTCCCCAAAGGAAATTCAATAAAGTCATTATAATAATTTGTTAATTACACTGTAATTACCCCCTTTGAGTAACCTCACTGAGGACAGGTCGAGGATTAAGTTTATTCCCCCGTCTCCCTCTCGTCACTTACGCTTGGGACACAGAGGAATAAACATCATATGTACATTGTATCCTCGACCTTGTCTTTAATCAGGTCAGTATTTTTATGTTTTATAAGTTAGATTGTTTATATGAATTATAGGTATTTTTATTATTTAATCAAGTTATTAAAAATTAAGTTAAAGTGATAGCTTTAATTTAACATTAAGAAATTAGTAAAAGTTCCATAACATTTTTAACTTGGGTGTTAAGATAGTTTTAAACATAATTTTGTACAGTAAATCCGATTCATATTCACTTACTTTAATGATAATTTAATACTAATTTGGATATTGGGTTCAGTATTTGAAAATATGTTTAGTCAATATTTTTACTTTAAAATTGTAATACTGTCAATCAACGGCCGGGAATTGATACCGGAAGTTGATTTTAAATATGGCCGCCACTCTTTAAATGGCGGACCAGTGATGTTATATTAATGTCTATTTTAATCATGTTCTTTAATAATGTTCAATTTAAATTTAATTGTCAATATGTTGTTATTAATATTCATTTTTATTCTGTGTCACTTACGCTTGGGACACAGAGGAATAAACATCATATGTACATTGTATCCTCGACCTTGTCTTTATTCAGGTTAATAAGGTTTCTAACCATATACGTCCGGGCGTAAGGCTAATTACAACAGCGAGTTCCCCTTTACGATTGGTGTTGGTTTAGAATTTTTTCTTATTATTTTTGTGTATTTTTCTATTTTAGTTTTTGATAGATTTTTTTTTTTTCTTTTTTTTCTCTCAACTTCAGAGGACTGAAGTTAGGCGAAGAAGGGGGTAGTGTGACGGTGCACATTTTGATTTTTATATATTTTACGTAATAATTACTTATAGTCTATAATATCTCGTAAATGTTTTAATTATTTTATATTTTACAATTTAAGATTTAAGTTAAATGAAAGTTAAGAATTTGTGGGCTAAATAAATATTAAGAAGAAAGCGTCGCGCTACATAAATAATGTACATGGGTTCGGATTAACGTTTACACGTTTCCTTTTTGTTCGGATCTAGAAAGTTAGTAACAATTTATTTAGGAATAAATCATTCTCACATATCGGCAATTATCAAATGTTCAAGTTAAGAAGTAATGCAAACAAAAGTCGGTCTATCTATTCAACTGTCAGTACGTAGGTATTTGAGTTAATTTTACTATCACTTTAGGATTAACGCATAACAATAGATGCCAGGGATAGTGAGAAACTCTTCCGCTAATTGAATAAAAATTAAGGTAAAAGGGGACGCTAACCTCGCGAGGCTCCCCAAAGGAAATTCAATAAAGTCATTATAATAATTTGTTAATTACACTGTAATTACCCCCTTTGAGTGACCTCACTGAGGACAGGTCGAGGATTAAGTTTATTCCCCCGTCTCCCTCTCGTCACTTACGCTTGGGACACAGAGGAATAAACATCATATGTACATTGTATCCTCGACCTTGTCTTTAATCAGGTCAGTATTTTTATGTTTTATAAGTTAGATTGTTTATATGAATTATAGGTATTTTTATTATTTAATCAAGTTATTAAAAATTAAGTTAAAGTGATAGCTTTAATTTAACATTAAGAAATTAGTAAAAGTTCCATAACATTTTTAACTTGGGTGTTAAGATAGTTTTAAACATAATTTTGTACAGTAAATCCGATTCATATTCACTTACTTTAATGATAATTTAATACTAATTTGGATATTGGGTTCAGTATTTGAAAATATGTTTAGTCAATATTTTTACTTTAAAATTGTAATACTGTCAATCAACGGCCGGGAATTGATACCGGAAGTTGATTTTAAATATGGCCGCCACTCTTTAAATGGCGGACCAGTGATGTTATATTAATGTCTATTTTAATCATGTTCTTTAATAATGTTCAATTTAAATTTAATTGTCAATATGTTGTTATTAATATTCATTTTTATTCTGTGTCACTTACGCTTGGGACACAGAGGAATAAACATCATATGTACATTGTATCCTCGACCTTGTCTTTATTCAGGTTAATAAGGTTTCTAACCATATACGTCCGGGCGTAAGGCTAATTACAACAGCGAGTTCCCCTTTACGAGAAGAACTTCGTAAAACATGTATTAACGAGGATAAAATGTATATTAAATTTCCTTAGTTAATACCAGATTTTTCGTAATATTTTAAATTTACTGATTATGTGGAAATACAAACAGATAGTTGTGTAGACTTACACACCATGTAACTTCAAATTTACAAAAAGACACCTTTGCCCCCACCATGTCCATACATTTTCTAATCTCTTTCAACGCAGTGTGATAAGAAAAAACAAATCATGATACATGTAAGGGGATCCTTGAAGTGATTTTCCTTTCATTTTGATTTAGATTTCATATCCTGGTATGTGCATGATAAGCAATATGCTGAATTACTGTATGTACACATGAACACAGCGCATACAGAGAGAGAGAGAGAGAGAGAGAGAGAGAGAGAGAGAGAGAGAGAGAGAGAGAGAGAGAGAGAGATTATAATGATGAGCAATCAGAACATTGACATTTGTGTTAATGTGGTTGCGCCTTGTTTACGGCAATTGTCATAACCTGATTTCTATAATCTGCATCAAGTGACATCATATAAACAACATGTTTATCTAACTGTATTCAGGTCATTCTTGGATATTTTGAAGTTATTAGTAATAAAAAAATTTAACAGTTATATTCAAAATTAAAACAATTAAATGCTTGTTGAGCATTTGTACATTTGCGCGATGCACTGTACAACTGTACGAGCTGTACTGTACAACTGTACGGGCTGCACTTTTATACGCGTTATGATAAATTAAATGTCTACTTCTTGATTTGGTCGGATATGTACATGTATTAAGGAGTAAAATGTCAAAATCTTTTAGTTGATAACAGTTTATTCTAACATTTTTTCTGATCATTAACATATAATCAGATAATTTTAAATTTAATATTTAATTGAGTATTTTGAGCTGTGACAAAGTTCATATTTTCATTAATTATATAACATGAGATACATACATGTAAAATAAATAAATTTATATGTATTATAGGGTATGCAATGTCTAACACACGGTGTACATGTATTTAAAAATATCGAGCCATGGAGCAGCGCGGTCTGTTTACTAGAGCATGAACACGCCTCGGCTGGTCGCAGGTGACCCGAAAGAGCGGTCATTACACGTAACGATGTAAATAAATAGAAAGATCTGGGTTAGTAAAATGTTTCAAGAAATCTGACGCTACACGAGCGTAAAGAATAAATTCTGCTGAAGATAAACAGGTTTTAAATTCTAAATATTCACCACCCCTCACGTGAATAACATCTGACAGGTTTGTAGAGCTGATATAAATAGTTCACATGGTGTTCACGATCATCATTCCATGTAAATCAACATGAGCGAGTTTGACCCTTTAATTAACCATGGCGCTCGGGAGTCGTTCTACCACAAGACCATCCGTCCATCGTTGGCCGAGTTTATTGGAACCACCGTTTTCGTGTTCGTTGGCTGCATGGCGGTCCAAACCAATGATGTGGGATCTATAGCCCTAGCTCACGGCCTGGCCATAGCGCTCCTTGTCACGGGTCTTGGAAAAATCAGGTAAGTACTTACTCTAGCCGCGCGGATCTAAGAAGGAGGGGGTGTATAGGATATCTGCCCTAACAATAAATACAACGTGTATTTTGAGTAAAACTAGACTAAATGAAATATCAATGTATAATTTAAGCAGATTTTTAATATTTAATTTAAGAACTATGTGTGATTTTGGTAATGTTTAAAAGATAATAGTATAGAAAATTGCAAAAAATTAATATGCGGTCAATCAGAATATTATCAGATTATATTTTCAACCGAAATGTTTGTTATATAGTTTATCTTAATTACAAGAAAGAGAGAGAGAGACAGAGAGAGACAAACAGACAGAGAAAGAGAGAATACTTTTTAAGATTTTCAGTACATGATACCAATTATTCTCTTTAAATATATATTTTATATTTTTTCAGTGGTGGCCACTTTAATCCTGCTGTTACCCTTGGTGTAACGATTTCTGGGGGTAATCCCATTGTGGTCAGCATTTTTTATTTCCTGGCTCAGATGCTTGGTGGAATGGTTGGCGCCGCCTTTGCTCTCGTAGGTATTATAGTATTTTAGTATGGTGGACGTTTGTAGAGTTATTGTTTGTATAGTTGTTTAATGGTGTAGGTACAATAAAGTACAGAACAGAATATTTATTTCTTATCTAAATACCAAATTGCAAACCCAAACCATACAAATATGAAATGGTTACTGTAATAATAATTTAAAAGATATGTGCCGTTGGATAGATCATGTAAATCGATCAGTGCAGGACATAGCTTATTTTAGGTTAACAAATACAAAATGATCATAGCAAGACAACTTTGATTTCTACCGTACGTCATTTAATGAGTTAAAATAATTTAAACAATAAATGCTTTCTATACAGAGTTTATATATGATTTAGATAATAAGAAAAAGATAATGTCGTTTAGTGTTCAAACAAACGAAATAGATAGATAAACAATCATTATATGAAAATCTTTTAGCATTTATCTTCAGCAGTATTACATTTGCACACTTTTACTAAAAATACGACAAATGATCCATATTCTCTAATATTTACATTTTTCTATGTATGACATTACGAATCAATTTTGAAGCCTAAAACCTAATAATTACATAAAACATGAGCGACACAAAATGAGCGTGTCTTATAGCATACCCGAAACATGTTATTGGTTGCGCCGCGTAGTAATACATACAAATGTACATTGTGCTACATAAATAAAATAGGGCTTTAATTTTTTTTGTTTTCATGTGAAGAAATTGAAAATAATATAAATATAAGTAATGAGGAATCATTCTTTGGATATTATAGGGTGACAATTTAGGTCGGAGCGTGGTCAAATCTATCATAAATCCCTTCGGACTTTATTGGATTTGACCACGCCCCGACCAAAATTATCACCTCATAAAACTCAAAGAATGATTCCTTATTCCTTAATTACATGTAATAGATAATCTGTAAGTGTTTAAAACTCCCAGTTATACTCGAGCTGTATTTGGTACAACTAGTTTATGATACAGTCGACGAAATACTTCAATGATTAGACCTTAGAGTTGATAAATTAATATTTTGGTCGACAACGTTGCTGCAACATTTAACCATTTACCCATTTACATAACAAAACAACGGGGAAAAACTTAAATACCAAATATCAAATTGTATAAGTAGTATAATGTGTATTTACATGCATGTACATGTACTAAATACATGTACAGTTAAATTTAATCAGAATATTGACAATTTAACCGTCTGTATGCACGTGCATGCACAGTGTTTAAGATGATTAGCACTCCCAATGTCTTCAAGGTTGATAACACCTGTTTAAATTAGACCCCGCCTACTAAGTAAATTAATGTTTTGAACATAGTAGTGACAATGAATCCATTGGATCAGGGACGTATACATGTACGAAGTATGTACGTCACTGAATGTAAAGAGCGCTGTCATTTTAAATCGTATTTTTTTAAGGAATGAATTCAATTTTTATTAGTTTTATACGACATAAAATGGTTTGGGGCAGTTTACGCTTTATAAACCGCGAAGCGGTTTTTAAAAAAGCGTAAACTGTTCCAAACCATTTTATATGGTATAAAACTCATAAATATTGAATTCATTCCTTATAATTTAATTTTTTAGCTATCAATTGCTGATAAAAACAGTCATTTGATCTATAAAATGACATCAAATTGTACAAAATTCAAACGTAACGTCAGGCGGATTGATACGTTTTTGACGTTAGTCTTACTATGACTAGGCAACATTCTTTATACGATAAAATAAAATTTTCAACCAATCAGAAAGCGTGTTACAACCAGAATTAAAATATTTTCAAATAATTGAATATTATCGGTCAAATCAAGAAATAATATTCATTAATGTACTGATGAATCAATGTTTGTTTAAATTATGGATTTACACGTTAGTATTTTTTCAATAGAGAGGTTGAGATTTTAAACGTGTACGGGTACGCGTACGTGTGTTAAAACTACACGTACACGTTTTTGTAATTTATCAGTTGAGAATTCTTAACTTGTAGTATATAAATGTGTACGTAAATCGACGCAGTTTTGTGACATGAATTTATTTAGTTAATTCCAAATAAATGGTAAATTTCTTATCAATTTTCATGCAAATGAAGTTTAAAAATCTATACACTGTATCACAAGAATACATTCACTCATCAATAAGATTTTATTTGTTGTAAAAAGCTACACGTTTGTACTTACGTGTAGACGACACTCTACAAGTTTAGAGAACGTGTAGAAACCATGTCGTCACAAAAAACTGATGACGTAATACGCGAAGAATTTAGGTGATTCCCCTAGTTCACGTACACGTACCCGTACACGTTTGAAATCTCAACCTCTCTAATATATTTTACGTTACGTGTATTTCATCATGTGTAGCAATTAGTACCCCAACGAGCCTTTGTCCTCCAGGTAAATAACACCTGTTTAAAGTCTACACTAAACTTTTTTTGTCTTAACTATTTCTTAAATATATATTTAAAAATTTTTATGTTGAATGAAATAACAGTTGGCTGCTATTTCTATCAAAATGAGTGATATTTCACCGATTTAGAATGAAATATGATTACAATCACAAATCTGGCGTTACATACACATTACTGCTTAATTTACATGTTCCCAAAATCTCTCAATTAACACTTCTATTGTAACATTGATGAACTATCAATTATCTTTTTTGTCATTTTTAGTCTCATTGCAATTAGCTTTTATTTTTATCACAAATGCTCATACAGTTGATGATCTTGCAATTGACTAGTTGACTTTGCCGATGAAAAATTACAAAAAGAGATTAAACACTCATAAAATGAATGAACGAGGAATGCTGAAATATTGTTTAATAGAAGAGCTAATGTAGGAATTTTATGACTGTATGTAAAGGGATCGGATTTGGCCACTTTACCGAATACAGGCATTCGCTTGTACACTCTAGAGCCAAAGCATACATTGAAAGACTCTCAAGAGTCAATGCAGGCATTGAGCTACTCTCTCTCTCTCTCCGTCTCTCTCTCTCTCTCTCTCTCTCTCTCTCTCTCTCTCTCTCTGAAGATCCATTGCAGGCATTGGGCGACTCCTGGAAGAGCCAATGCAGGCATTGAGCTACTCTCTCTCTCTCTGTGTCTGTCTGTCTGTCTGTCCGTCTGTCTGTCTGTCTGTCTGTCTCTCTCTCTGAAGAGCCAATGCAGGCATTGGGCGACTTCTGGAAGAGCCAATGCAGGCATTGAGTTTCTCTCTCTCTCTGTGTCTGTCTCTGTCTGTCTGTCTGTCTGTCTGTCTGTCTCTCTCTCTCTGTCTCTCTCTCTCTCTCTCTCTCTCTCTCTCTCTCTCTCTGAAGAGCCAATGCAGGCATTTGGCGACTCCTGGTAAAGCCAATGTAGGCATTGAGCGACTTTCTTAAGAGCCAATGCAGGCATTGAGCGACTCTTTGAAGAGCCATTGCAGGCATTGAGCGACTTTCTTTAGATTCAATGCATGCAATTAAGGACTCACACAAGAGCAAATGCATGCATTGAAGGACTCTCTAGAGCTAATGGGGGTATCAGTGATTAAGTCAGTTCATAGCTTTTTCAACACGGACTTTGCGTCAGATACTACTGTCAGTACTTTGATTTTACTAGGCCGTGCTACCTGAATCAGTGTATAAGGATATAAAGGGAGGGACACACACGCTGGGAGATGGTGTTTATCCGGGCTGGTCCATACTTGCCGAGGGCATACTGACGTTCTTGCTTGTATTTACTGTTCTTATGACGGCTGTGGACGAAGAAAAAAGTAACCTGGCCCCCCTGGCTATTGGCTTTGCTGTTGCTGTCGACATCATTGCTGGGTAAGATAGCACCAAGACAAAATGGAGGTCATTGCCCTCTTGCTGCGCTTGCGTTTAACTAAATATTCAGTGTTGAAGTGTTATCACGTGATCTGTGCAAAGTCATGGCAAATGCCATTTACGTTTTCTAAGATATGAAAAATATAATTAAAAATTCACCATCAGCTATAACTTAAAAAGTACGACATTGGTATTTAAGTCTTTTACAAGTTTTTGCTTATAACGTCTGAATTTTAACAATTTTCTGCAATTATAACTTTTTATGTTTCGTTTGACTGATTTAAAAATCTAATCGTTTCTATACACGACAGTGCCAAGACAACCGGTGCATCGATGAACCCCGCCAGAAGTTTCGGCCCCGCTGTAGCATACTCCAAATACGGTGACGTTTGGGAACACCATTACGTGTACTGGGTGGGCCCCACCGCGGGTGCCATCGCTGCGGCTGTGATTTATAGGTAAACAAGTAACCGTCCATTTAAAAAGGGACAGCAATACGTGCACCATATGTATATGTTTCTAACGGAAACGTGAAAACCTTAAAATTATCACAGATTCCACCGAATCTAGCTCCCTGCTTTTATATGAAGACATACACAGACGAGTTTCTAATTGCAAAAGTATTGTGATGAATATTATGATAGCAAACCTTTAATCATGAAATTTTTACACTGTATCACGTATAGCACTGACCTTTTACCTCCGAATTGAACATGATTATGCACTATGTCAATGAAGATTGCATGTATAGTATCAGGCATTGGGCGAACTCACTATTTGCACACACATTACTGTAGTACGTTTCGCACTACTTGTTAACTATGCAGCTTCTCTAAATGGATTTCATATTTTGATGCATTTCTCTTGAAATGTAAACTTTTATACAGTTAAATCATTTTCAGCCATGTATTATATAAAGCCGGTTTAAGTAAATTTGTGGCCGATGATCCTATCAATACAAAATATTAATAGAAATTGCACTTCAATGAACAGTTAATTTCGTGGATCAACTTATTAACGAAATCCACAAAAATTGGTAGTCAACGAATATTGATGAAACCACAGTATAAACTAAACCTTTATTAAGAATCATGCCATTTCTTGTGTATTTAATACTAATTTCACAAGTGTTTAGTACTACCTTAAGCCCCCCATCACCATAAAAAAACAGATATAAAGGTATTGTTTCTGTATAAAATTTTACCTTATTTTTAATGTGTTCATACCTGACTGTGTAATTTTTATTTGTATTTTAGGCTCCTTTTTGCATCAGGAAACAGAAGATTCTACGCAGAACGTTAGCTGGTTCTCCAGTGCGAAGTGATCTTGATATTAGTTCTTTCCATTTTTTTTCCAATCTTTACATGTACATATGTTTTTGAGCAATGTTCTGTTTGTCATGCTTTACACTTGTTTGTCGTAATAAAAAAAAAACAACTTAAATATCTTTGTCAGTTTATATGAGAGAGATAGTGTTTTTTTTCTTCACGTCTTCAAACAATCATTACTGATAAATTGAGTGTTTTGCGAAGAATATATATTATTTCTTTTAAAAGCACATTTTGCGAAATGGTACTATCTATATATAGCCAGCTGAAATATAACAGAATTAAGGAGGCTGGATGGTCGTGGCAATTTTAAGACAGCATATTGATCTCCTTTAAAAGGAGAGCTCTATATAAAAAAGGAAAATAACCAAGCTCAAAAAGTGAAATATATGATTTCTTTCTCTACTAAATAATGATTAAAAGTCAAATCATACCTCAAAATTTTAGGAAGATCTGATGGGTAACTTTTTGGCCACCCAGTCTCCTTAAGGTTATCCGATCCTCAGCCTCAAGGTATTTTTTTTATCTTAGGAGTAATATTTATCCTTAAACTTTATAAATGAAGTAAAATAAAAAGAAATTTTTTGATGGTACCGGTATATTCATGCATTTTACGAAGTTATTGCAACTTTACCCCTGAGTAGTAGGTTTCCGTGGAGCCACTAAGCCAAGCAGATCGTTGAATGGCTTATCGTAATATTAACACGTTAAGACTAATTAAAATTGTCTATATGAAAGGCAGATTTATGGTACGAATTTAAAAAAAAAACCACAACTTATTATTTAGAGTTATCGAACATTGCTGAGGATCGGAGATCGTTAATTAAGGTAGATCTCTGATGGTTAATTTGTAGACCATCCAGCCTCCTTAAATGTCTGTAGTAGATCACATTGTGTAAACAAGTCAGGTTTTTACAACTTACCCTCTTTATCATAATAAAAATAAACCAAGAAATTCGAACAAAACTTGCTAGAGAAAAAAATTGATCGGAGAAAAAGTATTTAGGTACATGTACATGCATGATTGCGTTGTTACAAATCATTTTGGAAAAACGGATCGAACAAAACGAAGGCCTTATGTTAATAACTACATATTGGTGAAGTATGCATAATTTTTGGATGTCGAGTCTTAAGGTCAGCACCATAAAATCAAAATTTATTTTAAAAACTAATGTAATGCTATGAAAGTATTTGTTTCTTGTCAATTTTTTTTTTCATGTTTATGTTGACTAAGTGCCCATCTAGGAATCCCCCACCGTTGTATTTTATAATCATAAAAATAGTGCCTGTTTGGGAGGTTAACAGTTGAAATTGACACCTCGAGAAAATCATTGTCAACCTCCGCTTCGCGTCGGTTGACAATTGTTTTCTCGTGGTGTCAATTTCAACGGTTATCCTCCCAAACAGGCATTATTTATTTTATCATACTGAATGTCTTAATTTTTGAGAAATGTTTACTGCTTTTGTATGGAAATGACGTGAATTCTACAGCGAACCGTATACGCATAATTTACGCGTATGTAACAATTCGTTGTGTACCCGTTGCCAAGTGTGTTGCTAACGCTGAGGGTAATAGAACGGATTATCAACTGCGTCTAAACCAATCAGATTTCAGTATTTGACATGAAAGTATAATAATGACACTTGTTAACTAGAAATTAAACTTTTGTTACTTACAAGACCAATAGTTCTGCTCATGTAATCAAGATAAACGTCTTATTTTATCCATTCATCAAAGATAAATTAAAACAAATGTCTTTATACCTTTGAATACAGGAACATCATGTCCAAAGTTGATCCTTGCATATATCACAGACTAAAGTCTAATGAAATGTGCACTTTATTTTGCGTATGTGCCCAAGTAGATCAATGAATACGTGCATTTACTGCTTTCCTTCAAAACAGTAAGAAAAAATAAACTATGAAAATGGAATTGACCTCGACCTTGCATTTGTAAAGAAGTGTCTGTCTTTTAAAAACTGCATATATAAGAATTGTGTCTCCTGAAATTTTCAAATACAAACTAAAATTTGCATTTGAATAAGCCTTCCTAATTAAACAGCACACACAAAAAATCAAATTGGAACAGAAACTTGCTATAATAACTTCAAATTTGTTTTTATGGCAGACAAATTTTTAATTCGGCGTGTATGCGTAAAAGGGGGTTGCTTGCGTGTGTACGTGCAAGAGTATGAATTTACATGCATGTGTCTTATTGGCCGAGTTGATTTATAACAGGATACATTCAAACACAGGAAAAATATGTTTTTCCTTGTGTTCATCGCAATAATTTTTACAATTTCAGCTTCTATGGAAGAAGGAAAGAAATACATTCAAATTTAACATCTTCTAACTTCCTCAGTATTGAATGACACTTTCATAAGAGATATCACTTTCACGAAAAGATTTACTTTAGGGTCAAATTTCGTCCAATTATTTGGCGTTTATTTTCTTCAAAGAACCAGTTTCAATATAGCAAATTTTTTTTTATACGTATAGATTAATTTACTAGGTGTGGATCATTTGTTACAAAAAAGTCAAAAAAAATTTTTCATATATTAATATAACTGACAAGCTCTTTCTGACATGTAAAACTTAATAAACAACTGTGTTTGGTGTTGAAAATTAAGTCAAACAGAACAAAAATGCACTAAGGAGCAAACCTTCACTTTTTAAAATTTACAAGTTATCAGATTTTACTAATGTGATAAATTTTAAGTGTACAGATCGGCTATATTTGAAACTTTCTAACACGAAGTGTGGTTTGTGTTACTATTCACGTAATCATGCAAAGAAAGAATCGAATTTAACACCGTCTCTAATTTATCGAATCTTTCAGAAACTGGATACCGATTGGGGTCTAGTTCATCATATTATGTAACAGGAAGAAACTTTGAACATCTTTGTATGTATACAACGTGGAGACCGCAGCGTGATGATTGTGGAAGAAAGTTAATGCAAAAAATAAGTTTCAAATTTGTTTGTATCATGACCCTATATGTCAGAACTAGAAACACCAGACTGAAAAGTTTTTTTTTAATTGTATTTATACGACATGTATAATGCAGCTTGATACAGATGTGTCAGAAAGCTAAAATTTTGTTTGTACCATGATCCTTGGGGTCAGAACAAGAAGCAACAACCTGTGGTGTGTGTTTTCAATAGATTTCTAAAGAAAAGTTAGGAAATTTTGTGCGGTATGTGAAGAAAAAAGATAGAGACCATGCAGGGAGGAGTGACATTGAAACAAAAATTATTTTGAAAATATTGGATATTCATCACGTAAATACAAAAAAAAGAGGGAAAGCTGTCAATGGGACAGCAAACAGAGTTTTCCTTTGTGTGAACATTATCCGTAATCCTGAAATAATAAACACTACCGTAGGCCGATCCGAACCGAAATAATTGTAGTCACGCTTTTTTTTCATAATTATCAAAAATCAAAGTGTGATGCTTATCTCTGTTGTGAATCGGTACAACTGAACTGAAATAACTTCGTGTCTTGAAAACTACAGGAGGAGTTATTTAGACAAATGATGCACACTGTTTGCAATATTATGCATATGGAAAAAGTACTAAATTCAAAAGGAGGCGTTTTTCTCATAAATTCCA
This sequence comes from Magallana angulata, assembly GCF_025612915.1. Taxonomy (NCBI): domain Eukaryota; kingdom Metazoa; phylum Mollusca; class Bivalvia; order Ostreida; family Ostreidae; genus Magallana; species Magallana angulata. The sequence goes on along the minus strand of NC_069120.1, from coordinate 38,993,398 downwards.
AAATCAAAATACAAGTGATATGCACATCTTGCATATATTTACAATTGAATTGCAAAACAAAACGTTTTATCTTGAAAAGTGTAGGAAATATCCTGACAAATGGGGTACTCTAATATATGCAACATTTGCTTTTTAAAAATTATTAAGATCAACAGATGGTATTTTCCTCACGTTTTATCAAAAATTAAAATTCAAGTAATCTGCACATCTCTTATATGTATCCAATTAGTCTTCAAAATAAAAAGATCCTTTATTGCAAAACTGTAGAGGGAGTTATCTTGACAATTATGGTACCCTTTAAGCAACATTTTGTTACAAAATGGCGAAATTCAACACTGTTTTTTTTTTCATGTTTTAAAGGAGATTAAAATCTAAGTAAAATGCACATTTCTTTTGTGCATACAACTGGTCTGCAAAATAAAAAAAATATACAGAAAATAAGTATGTTGAATATAAAAGTGGTTAATACACGTGAAAGGTTTTAATTTCAGCAAAGATTATTCATATTTCTATATGATATAACGATTTTTGGAGATCATTCCATGTTTAGCGTACACTAGTGACGTCATAATGAAAAATGACGTCATTTTGGTGCCAGTAGAATTTAGCCAGTATCGAACTTAGTACAATGCACCACATCAAAAAACGAAACTAAGACGTTGAAAATATGATAAATTTTGCGGCCAAATACGGCTAATAACGTCCCTTGTTCTTTCTTGAAAACTCTAGAAGGAGTTACTAGTATTCTAACAAATCGGGTACCCAAAATGCAAAGTTCTACGACTAGTATTTCTCGCAAAAATTATCAAAAATCAAAATCCAGACAGTATGCACATTTTTGATATCAAACAACTGATCTGCAAAACAGATCGTCTTGAAAAATGTAGGAGGAGTTATCTGGACAAATGGGGTATCCTTTTTGCAATATTTTCCAAAATTGGCTAAGTTTAACAGCTGTTATTTTTGGGCATTTATTTTTAGCTATCAAAGTTCCAAATCCAAATAATATGCACATATTTCATATACTGTACATGTATCTATAATTGAACTGCAAAACAAAATCTTCCAATCTTAAAATTGTAGGATGAGCTATCTGGACAAAAAGGGTACCCGTTTAGCGGACGCCCGCCCGTCCGCCTTGTTTTTCCAACGGATAATGCAGTTATCTATTTACCTGCGAATGTTATTGTCACTTAATTTTTAGACCATATGGTTTTATTTGACCCTTTCAGTTTCGCAGTAAAAACTCGTGTTTATAGTCTATTTCATAGAATATAGGTACTTGTAAACAAATATATCTAGACGTTTATTGATTTTAAACTTTATCTTCATTAATTGGTGGATAAAAGGAGTTCAAGAAATAAATGCAACAATAGAAAAAATTGGGTGTTTTTCTGCTGTTGCAACAGTTAACATGTTTAGTAGCGATCCCATCTAAGGATTAATTTTCGATCCGCTTCTGACCAATTAATAGGAACAATAGTGAAACAGACTATACTATTTTATGCAGAATGTTCCTAAGAAATGGCTCGATACAAAACAGACACCAATTCTTTTTTTTTTAAAACATGGTACTGCACACCACAAGCATCAAACATGGCTATCATTTTATCAAGCAACCAAATGTTTATATTTTCAACCACGTGCAGAGTGGTTGAAAACACTTATACTTCCGCTCGAAATTTCACAGGCACTGAACAAATCTCAGAGAAGTCTCGTGAACTTTCATTCGAGCACCTCTGGATTTATTGCATACTTAGCAACGATAAAGAAAACATTCCAAACACAATCGCAGAGGTGATCTAGTCAGATATTTTTCTAAGTTGACATTGATACTGTTCCTTCTATAAAAACAAAGATTATTAATGTCAATACCTTATCTTTATTTTAAAATTGATAGTATTTCTTTTATCATCTTAAGAATTTTTGGTAGTTCGTGTTTATTGTATAGCGACTGACATATAGGTTGCAGTGCTACTTATAAAATATGTACAGGAAGAAACTTACAGAGAGCTTAATCTCATTTTGTGTTGGGCTATCGTCGGTTAAAAGCAAAAAGGCTACCCTAGTAAAATTTAAAAATTGTGAGAGTGCAGTCGGTCATGCGTATATTGTATGAATCATTATTAACAGGAAGTAAAAAAAAAACACATTTGTACACTAAACTTTATACAGTGTAACTATGTATATTGTCCATATTTAATATCACAAGCTTATAAACACTTGCTAGGAAAATATGTCCCAATCAGAAATACTTACTCCAACATATGAGATTGGGACTACATCGTTTTACGAATCCCACGTTCGCCCAGTGGTTGTGGAGTTCTTAGGTACCACAATATTGGTTTTTTTGGTGTGTATGTTTCCTGCTACTTCTTCTACTATTTACCAGAGCGCCTTCGTCTATGGATTTGCCACACTGTTCCTCATTGTGAGTTTTGGTGACATCAGGTAAGCAATCTTAAAAACTTTAGGCTTTATATGGAATGCCTCCATAATGTAACGTACTGCAGTAGTTTTTGTTTTGAGTATTTTTTAATATGATGTACTCTATATCGAAAGAAAAAATGATTCTTTAATTTTTGTTATTTTTTAAGCTTTTAATTGTTGTTATAAAACTCTGATAATAACAAATTTCAAAAGTTCATGTCAAAGATAATGGAACAATTTTTTATTTGCACTCATTTATACATGAATATTCATAGAGCTTTAAAAGTTCATATGTCCAGTAAGTGACCCGTCGTTACACTGTACAAGCATCTACAAAATTAATATATGGCGTTCTCTTCGATTGAATATCCACATTTAACCCATTCGAATTGGGGTTTTTTTACTTTTGCCAGTGGAGGTCATTTTAACCCCGCCATTACACTTGGCTGCACACTAGCGGGAGCACTGCCAATTTCTCTGTCGGTTTGTTACTTCATTGCCCAGATACTCGGAGGGATGCTTGGGGCGGCCTTTGTACGGGTATGTACGTAATATGACTGAATTAGAACCAATAAAAAAGATCTAGCTCTTCTACGCAAATTGCGATATCTGAAAAATTTAGAATTATAACTTCTTAAATCAATTATACAAAATATTTTCAAAATTATATACCAGCCGAATGACAGCCAATTAATTGATATTTAATTTACGTACTTTACGCTGCAGGCTGTTTACCCGCTGAAAATATACAAGACCATCGTAGGTGGATCTACAGTTCTCAACATTATGCAAGGCATGAAACCTGGATGGGGAGTTATGACAGAGGCCTTACTTACGTTCATCATCGTGTTAACATTCCTGCATTCTGTTGTCGATAAGAGGAGTAAGCTCGCTCCTTTGTCTGTTGGTGTTTCTGTGGCTGCCTGTTCTTTTGTTGGGTAATTTCATTAGTTCCTTATGGAACGTTACTAAATATTTTAGCTATATATACATGTATATAATAATTATTGAACCGATAAGCTGTTATTGAAGAGAAAAAAATTCAATGTATATTGATATATTCCTTAATCTTTATTTAGAAAAGTACCCACCTAAGTCTATTTAGTGATGTTCACAATCGTTTACAAAGTTTCTATGATAACAGCGACGTCACCTTTTCGATTCATGGCTTAGAGAGTCGTAAACATAAGAGAGACAAGCTTACCTTTTAAAAAGATTGGTGATCTAGCGCTGTAGCCATCACAAAACACAGAAGCAGATTTCTAAAACATTGGTTTAAATTTCTGAATCGATTAATTAACAATAAGAAGGCACAGTGGTGTACTGGAATTGTGCTGGAGTGGGGTCTCAATCTAAAATTGTGAATCTAGAGTGGGCTTAACATCGGCAATGGCATAGCTCATTGACTGTGCCTTAATCATTATGTATCTACTGTAATTTCAATTTCGAGGTGAAAAGAAGATGGGGGAATAAGATGGCGCAAATGCGCATTCGGTTTAGTTGTAAAATACAATTTTGAATTTATTTATTTCCAACTAAATCTATTCAAATATATTATTATACAAGTTTACAAAAGCACAATTTTAAACTATATTCAGTTTTTAATATATTTAACAAAAGATAGGGAAAAAAAATTTCATGAAATGTTTGTGGTATCGAACCCATAACATAAAAACCCTAGATAGATAAGGTTAGCTTATGTCAGGTACCCTAACCATTGAGCCATTTCAGACAAAGTAGTTGTTTAAATATTATGTGTGACTTTGACCACGAATTTGCGGATTTGTATTATTTTTTCAAAACGTTCAATTCTTGGGATACAAAATAATAATGTTAATGTATAGTGGGGTATAGTGGGTCATCTCTCCATTTTTTTGTTGATTGAAAGTGGTCTGTTTTCCAATTGACCTTATTAAGACTATGAGAAAAATATGGAGAATAGACCCACTCTTTAAAAGAAAATGCCTTGAAGTTCTAAAAAATGACAGTATTTGCAGGTTTTGATACGTGTATGCCTGTTTGAGTCAACACGAATTCTAAGTATTGAACATATTTGTAGGTTAAAAATCAATCAATAATATGTTAAATATAATTATATTGTTTTAAATGATTTTTTAAAAAAGTATCAGATTTATTGATATTTTAATTTTTAAATAGCTTGTCCGATCGTGTATGGGCATTTTACACGCCTTATCTACCCATCTTCTTTTCAAGAACCATTGGTACCTTTTTGAAGCAAACGTATCTTCTTGGGACTTTACGACAAGCTCGGAAAACATATCCAAAGTTGTTTTCCGAGCTTGAAGGAATTTAAGATAAACTAGCTTTTTATTATAATATTGAAAATTACTTTGCATTACAAGACCTGTGCTACTGTTACTTTTTGACATTCACAATAAAACACAAAACTTCATGTGAAGATGATAAAACGAAATTCAAATAATACAGTTGATCTATCGAAGTACAGTATTCCAGAGAGATAATTGAGAGTAAACATACCTACCACTAAGTACACGTGGGTTCCACATGTTGACAAACAGGCTTAGCACCATCCAGGAAGTTGCATCATGCGCATCTAAAAAAAATAGTTCCATTGAAATTTGTATGACAATTCCACTTAAGTAATAATTATCTTAGCCACTGAGTCCAAAATCAATACTATAGGCCTAAAATAAGGTGCCAAAAAAGGAGGAAAGAAAAGAAATTGTCTCTATATATATGGAACGAAGTTCAGTTTGAATGGCTATTTCCTTGCGTAAGACCTTTAAGTCGCCATTTAAAAAAATGTCCATTTTTCAATATACGCGTATCCTTATTTGAATTTCAAACCCTCAAACATATTTAACTGTTTTGTGCACATCGAATATCATAATTTTAAATTTATGTTATATGGTAATTACTTAAAAAACATAGTACAATTCAACAAAAGTTTTCATTTGCCATACATTGCTTTAATATTGTAAATATTGTTAAAAGGAATATCAAAGTGGAAAAACGTGGACTGAAATTACCCAGCTGATTGACCCAAGAATGATTTTTCTATTTAAAAAACCCAACTTGTAATCACAACCACATTTAAGATTTTTTACTTTATGTTAAAATGCCCATATACAATTCATTTAGATAAAAAACATTTAGAATTATTATGTTAAAAACCATATGTGTTCAAACTTGTCCTGTTATTTAGGTCAAACAATACATGTACCAAAGAGTTGTGTAACCTCAGTAAATATCTTTACAATGCAACCATCTTCAGAAATTTAATGCTCTAGCTAAATTTTACATTTTTCGTATTCAAGCTGTTAAATCATATTTTCAGTATCATTAATTATTGAACCTCACAATATTTTAAATGATGTTACTATATACAAAAGTTGTATATTGTTCTCAATGGCGAGAACGCACGCTCTGTAGAGAAACTCTGAAGCCTACAGTCTTCGCATTTTTCGTGCCTCGCATTAGTTTCCACTTCGAACACGTGTACAATACTGATGAGCTTATGGCTCAAAGTTGAAATAGATGATAATAATAATATGCACTTTTATTAAAATTTTTAGGGCGTTTCCGACCGGAGGATCTATGAATCCTGCGAGAAGTTTGGGACCGGCAATAGCCTTTTCTGTTTATTCCGATTATGTAGATGACCTAATATGGAAATACCATTATATATACTGGGTAGGACCTTTAGCTGGGACATTGTTTGCCGCTCTGATGTACAGGTATAGTAAGACGTAGCCTTTATAAATGTACCCTTTAAAATTTAAAAACAAGAAAGACAAATATTGAAAAATAACATGCTTATAATATATATGTCAGGTTTGTGTTGGCATCTGTAAATCGGAGGATTCGGTTACTTTGACCATGAGAGGAGACTGCATCCTAGTTAGATCTACATGTTTGTCAGTTTGCTGCTTTTCTACAACTTTATTAGCTGGTTTCGAGGTTGTTTCTAATCATACTTTCATAATTTTTAGATCTGTTGAAAAGAATGGAGTTCTAAAATTTTGCTAATGTCAAATATAGTGCAATATTTAAAATAAAACTAAATATTAACATGGAATAAGTCAGTAGATATATTCACTTTGTACATTGTAAGAGCCACAGAGAGTTAAACATAGTAGATGTGAACTTTTCTTTATTAATCGTGTGATGAAAAAACATATGTCAAATTTTTATGCCGTCATATTGGAGTTATCTACAGAAATCCAAATTTGCTATTTATTGTAACCAATGAACCTTACCGACAAACATTTTTTAAATAATAGTTTTGTTAAAAAAAGATTCCGCTGTACATTTCAAGAGAACCGAGCCTGATTTTTGTAATTGTTTCCAAAAGCATAATATCTTGGAAGATTACACGTATTTTTAATTCTTGGTTCTAAAATATCAAATTGGTATTGCTACCTTTTTAACAGAGCATACCTTTTTTTGATAGGATGGGATGTCCTCAAAATTTTTTTTAGGTCACCTGAGTAAACTCAGGTGACCTATTGCTATCCGTTTTTGTCCGTCGTCGTGCGTTAACAATTTACATTTCTAACTTCTTCTTAAAAACTGCAAGGCTGATTGTTACCATTTTTGGTGTAAGGCATCTCTATGGTTAGAGGAATCTAAATTGTGAAATTCATGGCTCTACCACCTCCGGGGCACTACATGTTCGGCCAAATATGCAAAAAAAAACCCACCAAATTTTCAAAAATCTTCTTCTCTACTCCCGCACATGTGAGGAAAAAAATGGTTGCATAGCTATGTAGTCCATGAAGCCCTGTACCAAAATTGTGAAATTCATGACCTCTGGGTCAGGGGTTCAGGCTCTAGGGTGGGGTCAATATGGCCATATAGTAAAAATGTATTAAATCTTAGAAAATCTTGGAAAAAACGGATGGGCGACAGGGCGATCCATGTATTTGTAACTTGTATGTCGAAGCAATGGGTCACTTGATACGAGTGAATAAATTATAAAGGAAATTGCAAAGCTAAGTGAATATTGTTTACAACAGTAAGTCAGTAATTACATGCAGTTTTGTTCTAAAATGAAACTGCAAAAAGTCTAAATATCTCCTATCGTTCGCCGTTTTGGTTTTCAAATTTTATGAATTGAAACAAAATATTATTACAATAACACTTTTAGAATTAAAATATATCTGGATAGGATCCAAGATTTAAAAACAAAGAATCTTTCCTTCGTTATTATTATGGGCTTCAGTTGACGAACACATCTTTTACAGTGTACGTGTAACAAAAACCTAACAAATCTACTGTGAAAAACCTGGACCTGTGAATTGGGGTTGTCACGGAATTTTCCAATGACCTATAAAAGAAACTATATCCGTCTTAATTATTAGATATTCTATGCAAATATATGCTCCTTAAATGAGTCTGTGACTTTAATGATGGACCCTGCTAAATTATATGTATATCAAAAAGTCAATCACACAAAACACAGAACTATTTTATTAATAAGGTTTACATCTCAATGATTTATGGAATTTTATGTACCTATGAATATCTGTTTTATTCAAGAATAATAAGTTATGTTGTGTTTGCATTATTCATCCAATATTCCTTGATCTTGAGTCATATACCACGGTATCAAGCTTTGTTTATTATGCATGTGGAAAATATAATAAGATAATTGTTATTTTATGTCAGAAATGTATTTACAGTAATTGAAAAAGAGGTAATGTTATTAATTTGAATATCATGTTAGTAAAGTAAAGAGATCGATATTTCAAAAGTCAAAAGTGTTAATTAAAGTCTTGTTTTAATTTGTATTTTAATGGGAACCTTTCTAGAATATTACATGTGTATATTTATATAAAACTGTACACAAACAAACTTATAACATGATTTGCCATTATCGACATGAAAATTTTATTGAAACATACTTTGTAAATATTTAATTTTAATTTTTTCCTATTTCTTTTAAACTGATATCATACTGTCAAATGTTTTTTTTATTCAGGCATCTCACTCCTGAATCTGGTTGTATCAAGAATTTCTCAAGAAGTATATATCATTAAAATCTATAGACAAAACATGAATATATAATGCAAAGAAAAAGGTAGTTCAGTGTTCAGTATTCATGAATAGGGCGCATTAAATTTGAACTTTTTGAACTTAAATATTTTGACCGTTAAACCTCATAACATTCCAGTTGAAATACCGGTATTTACCAGGAATTCTTGATACGTGAATTAGTTCCTTCCTTAAACGATTTAAAGATATGGCTTAGTAAATGTTATAAATTTTCTATCACAAACCCAGGGGATGATTTAGATGTTTCGACAAGGGATGGACAGGACAAAAGAAGAAGCTACTTGGGATGATGTGTTATACTAACAAGACTTTCTAAACGTCCTTCAGTAAAACTGTTGAAAGAGCTAAGAAATTCGCGAACATTGAAATTAAAAAAAGATCTGATATTTCAGATCATGATATTTTAAAAATTAAATCATAACTGTATTGATCATGAATCTTTAAATCATTATATGTGCATTCTAAATTAATGAACAAAATTAACCAAAAGCTGGAAATCTTAAGAAGTCTTGTCGTTAAAGCATGTGTTTTCTCATATGAAAAATGTAAGGATGTCCCTAAACTGGAATTTGGGGTTTTTTATAACAAGAAATATATAGCAAGGAATTCAAATTTAGCATATGAACTGTTATAAATCGAATAATAACCCATTTTGCTTTGTCGTTTACCTTATTTGCATTTAAGGTGCCTCACTACACCTTGAAATAGTTTCTCAAATCAGCAGAAAATTACTTGATTATGATAGATAGCATGATGGATAAGAAGTATATGTGTCAAATAGGCAAAAAATGTGCAATTTTAGAAAAGGATATTTTCAAAAAATTCATTCAGTATACATGAACAAAAACCCCAGGTGGAATCTAACATAGAATCAGTTTGTTTTCCAATTCGTTTATCAATTAATTGACAAAGGAGTCATACCAGTGCGATGTGCAATGTTTAGTACATACTAATTAAACATTATTCCAACATCCAATCTGAATGAGGTTTTTTCCCCACACAAACTACTTGGATTATTGAGACCTAATTACAACAATTTTTATCCTGTAGTCACGCTTATCCTTTCTATTAAAATAATCAAGCTGCAATCTAATTAAAATTAATACGCTTTGTGTAGCGAGTAAGCGAGCGGATCTAACATCTAATTCAATTAGATTTGATCAAGCTGTTAACTCATTTCCTTTATGTACGATGAAATCTTAAATAACAGACGTCAACTCACTGAAAATCTTTAATTAATTTAATAAATTTAAAAATATGGACACACGCATTGCTAACACACGTTGAAAGGGAGGAGGAACATGTTACAAATGCATGACAAAAGATCTATTAAAATTATGTCTTTACAAGCATACACAAAGTGTTACATTGTATTATTAAATTTAAGCTTCTTATCCCACTGCACCCCACCCACCCAACTCTCTAACCTCTTACCAAACATTTAGATTTTATTATGATATTAATATTTTTCTTATAATTGCATATAACGTATACATGATAAATTATTGAGAAGAAATTGCTAATATTCATTGGATACAATTAAACATTATATGGTAAAAGAAGGAGGTATGCAGGCCAATACAGCCTCTCATGACAATACAATGTGTAAATTAGCTGGAATGAAAACATCAACATGCTAAGTAACATATATTTTTCTTCCGAAAACATTGGAGGGGCAGCCTGTTTTGTTACATTATCACTGATAAAGACAAGAACCATAAACCTTTTTGTTTTGTTTAAGTGCCAAAATTGAGCAAACGTGTGTCATTTTAGGAGTTTGATATCAAAACAAGTTTAAATTCCCATTTTGAAAAAAGGGAAAATTTGAACTTCCCATACCTCTTTTGCAGGTCGATCGTGCAGACGGAGAAATTATGCAGTGTTTTGATTTATTTATTATCTGAAACAACCACATTTTCCACAAAAAAACGTAAACATTTAGAAAAGCCAAATATGTTAGTCTTACATTATCATTTGTATCCTTGAAAACGAGGATTGCACGATTAAATCCTATTTCTGTTTTCTCATGCTACACAACCTCACCGCAGCTCTGTTTTTGCTGTCTGATAAATGAACCCAACACTTGTGCATGATGAAATATGTCAGTTATTAAAAATGACAGAAGTAAAGAAAAATATAAACAACATAGAAGGGGATCAGACCCCAAAACTGTTGAGACAAAATGTTAAATAACTTATCAATATGCTGCAGATCCCCTTAAATTACAGTATTTTGTTCAAAATTATATATAATATATACAAAACAAAAAGATGGCACCTCAAAAATAAAATATACCAATCCTACTGGCGTTCCCTTTAACTACAGAACAGATATTGTTGTTTTTTCAGTAAATCCGTCATTTTAATAAAAAAAATAATAAACTGACAGGAACATTAAGTTGAAACAGTTATATTAAAACTTTAAATTCTTATAAAAAGAATAAAATAACAAATAATAGCCCCCAAACATCAAACACAGTAAAGTACCCAGTCATATTTTAATAAAATCATTTTATCATCCAAATTCGGTAAAAATACCTGTAGTAAAATTACTTGATACAAACAATTGCAATTAGTTAACACGTGTCTTTCGTGCGGTTAATGAACTTAAAACATTATCAAAAGATTTAAAACATGCAATGTTCACCAAGACACTGGAATAACATTGGATGTTTATATCACATATGAATGCTTAATATTTGATTTGTCATTATGCAATTTAGATCGCACCTGATGGCCATAAAGAGTTGAATCAAGTTGACGACCCACACACATTAAAAATGTTTATACATTAAGTACATATTAGATAGATCATTTTGTTTATTTTTCATTTTTAATTGTTTTCACACCACAACCCACTTTTGGAAAGTGCAAAAACCAAATCCAATCCGATTGAACATATTTAAACATACACATGCTCTCCTGCATGCATGTTCAAGAAACTTTCCTAAGATATGACATGTGCAGGGATGTACATCAACACTATAGACCTAAAATCAGAAATTTTAATTTTTATACATTTACAAAATATACATTTACTCAATATATTTCAGTGACCAATAACAATTTAGTTCAAACCAAAATCTCAGAAATCCAAATAACCCCTATTTTTTTAAAGAAAATATAATTATATTGGGACAGCTTTTGGCATACAAGCCATAGGTATTTTAAAATCAAATGTTAAATTAGCTTAGTGTAAATTAACATTTGATTCTCTTGTCATTCAAGTAATACATATCCACGTTGTCTTTTTCATAGAATTTAATGTTAAAAACACCCATTTTCCGTTTAGTCTGCAATGTATAGAACACATGTGCAGGGTAGATAAAAAATCAGCTACATGTATAAACTATCTCGAAAATACAGATCATTCAACATTACGAATTTTCTTAAGAAAATATTTTCAGAATGAAGTGATAAAAATTAAGAATGATCATGCGTGGCTTACATGTATATAAACAGGTGTAGATTACTTTAGCCAAGGACATTTCAACAATTCGATAGTCAGTAATCAAAGCAATGTATATACATGTAACTTACTAAGTGGAGTTATTAAAAATAAGTGAATGAGTTTCATCCTTCTCCAAACAGATACATTATTTATGAAGTAAATTTAAATTCGTACACATAATTGGCAGGCAATCTGCAACAAAGAAGGAGGAGAGGTCGCGGTCCCCCTCCATATATGTTTAAATTAACGTACATGATATCAAAGTTAATATTGTAACACATGTAGAATAAATGAGTATCCCCCTCCCTCCCAGATTAGGAATTTGAGGTTTGTCGAAAATCCTGGAGCTGTAAAAAATATTGCCTTATTCTACCGGTCCAAAAAAGGCATTACAACACACAGTACCAAGATCCCATCAAATGTGATTCTACAACCTAAGGATCGTCATAGGACAAGATAAGTGCTACCTTAAATTTAAGAAAAATTATGGCTGTTCCTAAATTTAGGAGAGCTTCGAGAAACAGACTTAAGACATATCCTATGACGCTTATTTTGAACATGCCTGCAGGTATTATACAATACTGGTATTAATTTATCAAATATAAAACAAATGTTAAGAGATGCCATTACATTTTGTCATGTGAAGTCAAAACATCCAATTCTTGATTATGTAAAAGTCGGTAATGGAACATCAAAATTACATATAATGATATATTTCGAGATCATGTTCATTATTTTTCTGTTAAATATAGACTTATCATTGCCTCCATTTGACGACGTAAAGAATTAAGAGCGAAAAGTTAAGACCCAAAATTTGTCGGCTTCATTTAACAAATACAAAGTAAAAACCTTTAATTAAAATTAGTCAGTTGTGTAATCAACCTCGCATTTATTACTTGCAAACTTCACAAAAATGTACAGCACATTCAATGTATTTTTTATTTATTCCTGTCAAGGAGTACGATCACTTATCGGCAAATCTTGTCCTCGAATATTATTGCTGTTTTTTTATGTCAATACGATGATTTACGAGAAGCAAAATATTCACTGAGCCGGAGGCGAGTTGAATATTGTACTTCGAGGGTAGCTAAATCTTCGTATTGATCGAAAAAAACAGCAATAATTAATTATTTTATAATATGATTCAGCGACGAATTTATCAAGCGAAAATTAAGTTTAAAGCCATAACTGAAAAAAAATTGAGAGATGCGATATTTCTTGAACGATCTATTTTTAGTCCAATTTAGAAAAAATCAAAATGATATATATTGACATCCTAGGTCGCGTGCAGGTGAATATAACGTTCTATATTTTCTAAATAGTTGGATATGAGCCAATCAGAGAGCTAGGAATTAATCAATCATATAATAATATTTTTGTTCTTTTTTTTTTTATTTTGGATTTTGTCAATGGTCCTTCAATTATTTTAACCACTGGCTATAAATATTTTATCCATGTCAACAAAAATTGTCTTAATGCTAACGTCTTTTTCATTTACTTTCATTGATGTTATTATTTAAATAAATGCAACAAGCTTTAAGTCCATAAATTGTTTATGAACACTTGTAAAATGTTTCGATTTCGTTTGTGTTTGTTGGATTTTTCAGATGACTTATTACCTACCCACCCATCCCCACACAGTATTGTATTCATGTATGACAAGGTATAACTATGCAACAACATAACAATTGCCAGTTTTCCTTTTAAGCTTCATTAACCAACTAAAAGTTTTATATCTCCTCCCTCCACTAATGCGTCCATGGTATATAGTTATCAGATCTTCTCAGCCAATTCCATACTTCAAATGTACATGTATCTCATTACAAGTAAGTATTACTTTAATTATTGAATTTTCTAAAAAAAAAAAAAAAAAAAAAAAAAAAAAAAAAAAAAAAACCTTAAAAAATTTGATTGATATTACACAACGCTTAATTAAGCATACTCAATTTTAGATAACAAAATTTTATGAATAAATTTAAAATTTGTATGAAGAAACATTAGACAAAATATGCATGCGCTGTAAAAAAAAAAATCATGATTTAAGATTAATAAATTAAAGGTGGTGTGGGTTTTTTTTTTCAGACTCTAAAACAAAATGAAGATTGGAAAAAAACTATTTTTATTTATGTTGCTGCAGCATATGTGTTTGCCACAGAAACTGTTCTTCAAACACTCACCCGCGTCTTTTCTTGACGAACTTGCAAAATCAAACAAAAAAGAAGGTCTTCTTCACTTAAAACCTGCGCACAGTCAACAGAGTGTCATGAGGAAGAGGAGTAAGAGGAGCGGAAGGCTCTGTCGATCTGTTTGTGGAAAATGTGAGCAGGTTTTAGGACAGTCTTGGTCCCTCAAATGCCATCACGACTGCTTACATTGGGGAATACCTTTTCGTGTGTGCTTAAAAGTAACGTCTTACAAAGATAATAGATAGAATGCAGCACGGCACCTTATCGCAAGAAAAAATCCCGCAAATTGTATTCAAAACTTTGTAAAGGAGTGACGGTTTTATAACAAGCTGTGAAATTGGAATTGATGATCGATTAAATACGTTATGTAACTGTTGCAGGTGTTTTTATGAAATCAGATTCTTTGCATTACAGTGATTAGAAAAATGCTTTAATAATACTAACCAGGTTCTTTGAAAAATAAAGTAAATAAAGTTCGAGTTACACGTAGTACAATCTGCTTATTAAATTTTGTTTCAAAATTTCCAAATTACCTCAAATATGTCCTTTATTTGATTTATCTCAATTCATCTGTCATCATAATATATAAATTGTGTGGTAGAGTTATTTTTAATTTGTTTTATTGAAATAATTAAATATCAAATGCAACTGTTAATTTCTATAATTCGCATTTTTGAATATCTGCGATGTTCTGACTTTCCGTAATAAATAAAAGAGTACAATACTTTTGGTTTTTATTTCACTTATACATATAAGGTCGTAGGGTAGTTTATGAGATACTTGTTTTTCATTGGTTGAGAGGGATTCCCACCAAGTTCCTTGTGCTTGTCAGGGATAGAGCAATAGTTTTTCAGCTAGTTAAGAGGTTAAATTTGTTCCTGAGATATTTTGACTACCTGACTATATTTATACATTAATTAATCACGAAAGACTTCAGGACATCGACTGTAAGTTGACCTTCCTTTTCTTACTAATTCATTATTTTCCATTAATTAATCTGTTTCTTACTTTTAATGTAATTTTAATGCAATATACTGAGTTTCAATTAATAATGATCAAATTAAACTCTGATTGAATCAAAATACATGTATATCACGGTTTTTTATATCGGTTTTGTATGTTTATTATCTGTCGTTCAGTATTCGCCCGTTAATCGGGTATTGCATCAAATTGGAACCCTGATCCATAATCAGGTATATATATATATATATATATATATATATATATATATATATATATATATATATATATATATATATATATATATATATATATATACACAGTGAAACTTCTCTAAACCGGCAGACTACCGGACCGGACAAATGGGCCGGTTTACAGGGGGTGCTGGTTTACTGAGGTTCAGTTAAAACTAGCCATTGTCAAGGAAATTATGTCTCTGTTTAAGCCATTTATATAAATACAATACATGTATAGATGTACATGTATAATGCTTTGTGTAGCCTTACTAGCCTATAGTCAGTAATATGATATGGTTTTTTAAAAAAAAAATTATAGTGAAAATGAACTAAACATGACAATAATGATTGTATAATATTTCAAAGTCGATATGAAAAAGCATTGCACAAACATGATCACAAATAAAGAACACCAACGTTGTACATTTACGTGTGTACAAACCGTCAATTATAGGGGTTTCTCTGTCCTCTGGCTATATGCCGGTTTTGTGAGGGTATATTTCACACGTTTGTTAATGACCGGCCGATTAAAAACGGCCGGTGTCCGGAATTCAGGGGGTGCCGGTTTTCTAAGGGTTTATATAAAAGAAATAAAAAGAGAGCTGGTCGGGACTTTTTAAATCGGCCGATATTGAGGGGGTGCTGGTTTTCAGGGGTGCCGGTTTTGGGAAGTTTCAATGTATATATATATATATATATATATATATATATATATATATATATATATATATATATATATATATATATATATATATATATATATGTGTGTGTGATTTCATTAATATTCAAGGGCATCAATTTTCATGGATGAAGTGAAAATCGCAGTTTCAAGGATACGTGAATTCGTTGCCAATGACCCCATCAATACAAAATGTTAATGTAAATTGCACTTCAATGAACATTTAATTTCATGGAAAAACTTAACAACGAAATCCACGAAAATTAGTACTTAGCGAATATTGTTGAAATCACAGTATATTATGCATAAGAGCTGTATAACTCATATGATTATTATTTATAAATGTAAATATGATCTCATCAATGTTCAAGTTCTCATATAAATACGTGTATATCACTTTAATATAAGAGGAATAAATTTTATGGTTCTTTTGCATTTACTCAGTATATATTGTAAACTTTTAAAAGAAATTAATTCGTGTATACTTCTTTCAAAATATCATTGTATTAATGTAATATGTTTGTTGTTATAATGAATGCTAAATTTGCTATTGTTAACCTTTTTACAGGGTTCATAATGAAAGATAATAAATATAGAGAACCTGAGACCTAGCGTTTTCGTTGATATGATACAAAGAAAACACTACTACAATAATTTTTGCTTTTTAAATACTTAGAACCATTTTAACAAGAGCTTGGACTTTGGGTAGTTGTGTCAAACAGCGATGTGACGTAGGCCTGTCTATTTCTTTGCTGGCCACTCAGCCATGGCTCTTTGAAATTAACACGATTTGTCTGGCTTTTGAGCCAAGACTACGCAATCGTTGTATATTTGGCTTGAATCCAGCGTCATTTTTTACTTGTTTTAACGCAAGAAATATAGATAGCTAAGCCCTACTGAAAGTCCAAGGCCTTGTTGAAATGTTTCTAAAACGAACAGAAAGAAAGTATTTTTAATTTTTCTCATATCAAAAATGCTCTGTGATAAAAATGGGCGAATAAAAATTCATTTGCATTGAGTATTTAAAGATTGGAAATTCAATGTCTGTCATTTTCAAAACTGTTATATCCATTGCTATCTTTTATAAAAATAACATCTATTTCTAGTTATAAGTGAACGAATTCTCAAATGACTGAACGTTCATTAACCTCGCCAGAGAATCTCTCACAATTCATAATATGTATTAAGGTGGAATATCCCTCTGATAAGAGAGATAACTTATGTAGAAAATATTCTCACTTTGTTTCTGATAACTCACAATTAATACAGCATGTAGCAAAAGGGTAGGCGGTACTGGACCCCATTTAATGCTGGATGGCGACATTTATTTAAATTCAAATTTTAGAAGATGAATTTTGAACGAAACGAACTGAACCCCAAATTTTAAAGGGGGTGGGGGCAAAAAATTAGAAAAGTTTTTACAAAAATTTACAACAAACTATTCATTTTGATCAAATTTTAATGAAGTTATATCTACCCCCCCCCCCCCCTAAATTATAATGTACTAGTACAGTACATTAAAAATACGTGTTTGATGTTTTAGGCTAGAAAATATATAGATTGAATTTTTTTTTCATTTTCTCCTAATTGCTTGTTCACGAAGGTAAATAAATTATAATTGGGGAAAACATACTAAAAAATTGCAAAGTCTAGACTTAGTCATCATAATTTGAAACTAATAACATTTTAAATGTTTAAAATTGAATCAGATGGTCTATATATCAGATATTGCTGTTGCACTTGTAGTTCTAAAAGTAAGGTTTGTCCCGTAACATTTACACGCTAATGGCAGAGTTGACAATCTCTGTTATTTATGTCTCTTATTTTCGGAGTATGATTTTTAATTAAAGGAGCGGTTGTATCGTAATTCGTGTAGGTGATGCACGATTTACAAAAAAAAGTAGTAAGTGGCGAACGGATTTATTTTTACCTATTAATTTTGCATGAATCGCAAATGAAGAAAATCGTGTCAGACAAGTCGGTCTTAAAAATCAAAATGGCGACCGTGACAAATCTTTTTATTGTCAAAGTTCTTGTAATCTTATTGTAAAAAAAATATTTCTAACGTCAGGTGCCTGTGTTTGTTATCGGTATACAAATGTTTACTTTGTTTGTTAATTCAGCAGTTTTAGAGTTTTCGGGGTTTTCATAAAACTTTTATTACGGATACCGTCCGACTTGTGGATTTTCCCTTGGATCACAAAATTGAATAAATCTAAAGATTAAAATTATAGGGACATAAAAAGACTTGGTTAAATCTCTAATATTTAAAAAAAACCCACACGTATATGTAAATTCAAAATTTTGATAAAAGTCTAGTAAACGGACAATATCACCTTCTAAGAGAATAATTTGACCACATGTAAAAATGTGATATCTTTATTTGTAATTTAAATATTAAATTTCCAAATAACTTTAATTACTTTGACGTATTGAACTGGGGGTAATTAAGAGGAAAATTTTAGTACATTAAGAAATTATTGTAAATAACAAAATGTATACATACATGTGCTATAAGCTTTCTTATACGCACCACACTAGATAACTGATATCGATGTGATTAAGTATTCTTAGTCTGATTTTGTAGCTATTAAGGTCCAAATGAAGTAGCCCTCATCCCAAATAAAAACTTTTTCCTGTTGCCTGTGGGATGTGAAAATTTATGTTAACCCTCTAACAAATAGTTAGTACGTTCTGTTTTCTCTCATCAGTTCGCCCCCCACCCCCTTTGTTTTTTTTACATTTACGGAATCAATTCAATCTAAAACTATCCATGTATCTTGCACTTTTAAAAATACATAAAAGAACATCTAATATCTAATATTATTTACCAGAAAAACTATCAGGGTTAAACGTTGGTGGATCACAATAAACAAAGGAAATTTTCGTTTTCTTTTATTTTATAAAATTTTGATAAGTATAAAAATTGTTTACTATTTTATTTCCTCCTCTAAATTAATATTAAATAAATGTAATGACAAAAGTTTCTGTACCTGTTTCTCATTAATTTTCTGTTCTTATCTCTCTTGTATATATGATTATTTTTTATATTATCGATAATTGAAACCAAAAATCTATAAAAGTATATATTTATGATAAAAAAGCAAATAAAGAAAACCCAATATTTAATTTTAATTAAGCAAAACTCTTTAAATCGTTTGCACTTTAAGGGTAATTTACAACAGTATGAATGTCATTTTAATTGAATTCTTTGAATTTCATATATCGTGATAAGTTCGTTTGTCAAATCAAGGTTCATATCAAGTATAATATGGCTCGATATCGAGAGGTACTTGGATCATAAATGTGCAATTGTGTATTAGAAATGTCTGTTGTACATAAACAAAACGTCGCGTTGTTTGTTTTCTATTTTGGTGTAGTTTCCATCATGTATAGCAGGTGTTTTATTCCATTCATCAAAAGACTCAATTCCATTATGTTACTTTTGGCTAAGTGAACATTAATCGAAAAATTCGCCCATCTTTTATTTCAACTTTTTTTTCCCCTTGGTACGCGTCCCAGTCGAGTGTGAAAATTTATCTTATTGTAGTGTAATTGTGTTTTATTATCGTAAAATGGCTCTATGTTAATGACTTTAGTATGTTTAATCGGTTGTTGTAAATTGTAGATCTCAACCAACATAAGAGTAATTTGTTTTAATCATAAGGTCCAACTTTGGTCATATTCACTCAAGTTTTTCGGGATCTTGGTATCTTTTTTACATAAAAATAACCTCTTTTAACGTACGAATCGAAGTATACTTTGGCTTTGAATAATCTTTAAATAATTTAGAAATTATATAGATATCAATACCAACTTAATAAAGAAAAAAAGACTTTAAGGATCCAAAAATATAAAAATATTAAAGATATTTGCAACCATTAATGCAATTTCAAAGAAGACATTTTATACATACAGAGATAAGACTTTAAGAATCCAAAACTATTAAAATAGATATTTGCAACCATTAATGTTATTTCAAAGAAGACATTTTATACATACAGAGTATAAAATAGTCTACAGCCTTAGGTTACAACAAAATTGCATTGCAAAACAGTTAAACAGAATCAATTTGCAATGAGAACCAAAATCAGTTAGGTATTATCATCGGATTAGGCACACAATATTCGTACAAAAGCAACATTCCATATAGTTATTGAAGCTTGGTCTTATGCACTAAAATTTAAATGCGCAATAACAACCACTTTTAATATCAACAAAAGAAGCAAGTCACGACATCACGTGATGTTTATGGGGTAAAACCATATTAAAACCAGGAAGTTTATCATCCAGAAGAATCGGGCCTCGAAAGTGTGTCTTTGATACTTGATCATTAGCGTTCAGTCAGAAGTACCTGGGAAGAAAAATGTCCGAATCAAATGATTTTATAATAGAAGAAGAAAAGATAACGGACACTTCGATTTTCGAATCGAGAGTTCGTCCTATTCTTGCCGAATTTATGGGATCTATCATTTTGGTGTCTGTAGTGTGTGTCGGAGCAGTGAACACAGAGAGTACTACAATGAATGCGGTGATTTATGGATTCACAATGATGTTTCTGATCATTACATTTGGTGAAATGAGGTAGGCAACTTATATCAAAACAAAACAACATATGTAATTTGATAATAATCAATATAGTTTTGAAATGTTTGAAAAATCGACCTTGACCGTCCATGATATTCTGTGTTGGCAGTGGGGGTTATTTTAACCCCGTCATAACACTTGGCTACACCCTGGCAAGAGTAATATCGATTCCTCAGGCTGTGTGTTACTTCTTCGCACAAATAATTGGAGGAATTGTTGGAGCAGCCTTAGTACGGGTATGTAATTTTTAACTGCGCAATTATTATTTCAGTATGTTTACAACAGCCTTTATGCATGTACAGTTACGTTTTTATGCTTATGATAGTCCTTTTTATTCTGATTTAGGCCAGTTCCCCGAATAGGAAATACATTCCCGAATTCAATGGATACCATTCACTATGGTTTTATAGAATGGATGAAATGGAAACTCAGATGACAATCATGTTGTCTGAGGCCATACCAACATTCATCCTTGTTTTGACTGTCCTTATCACTACCTTGGATCGAAAAAAGCGTTGGCTCTCCCCTTTGGCTATTGGGTTTTCTATAATAGTCTGTTCCTATACAGGGTATCTTGATCAGTTTTAGAATATTTACATTCCTGGTTAAAATGTAGTTAGTTGAAGTTCGGATATGCATATAAAAAGATAGAATGTAAAGGAAAACTCAGTTCTGCAACGATTTCGTCAAGGTATCACATTGTTCGAAACTTTTAGTTTGTCAATCATTTTTATCCTTAAAAATTTCATAAAAAGAGAAATACATTGCATTTTGCAAAAGATCTAGAATTTTTTCAAAAACAGAAAGGAAGTTTAAAACTAATTTTTAAAAAGAGATGAAAAACAAAAACATGATTTCTGCATCTTAGTGCTTTATTTGGTCAGACTGTTACCTATTTGATTTTAATGCATACTTTTATCTTTAAAACTACAATGACGATGATTATGATGATGAGTAATTACTGGTTTTAGCTTTACTAAATGGCGTGGATCTACATCTATGAATCCCCTGTTACGTTTCTGTCCGGCTGTAGCATTTTCTGGTCGTGATGACGGTGAAACGCTATGGAAAATTCATTACGTGTACTGGATAGGCCCTATTGTAGGGACTCTGGTAGCCTCTCTTTTATACAGGTAGGAAGGTTGTAGTCGTTGCTCCATACTGTGGTGTCATTAATATTCGTTGAATATCAATTTTCGTGAATTTTGTTATTAAATTAATGCACGAAATTAAATATTTATTGAAGTGCAATTTCTATTAATATTTTGTATTGATAGGGTTATTGGCCACGAATTTACATATAACTGTGATTTTCCCTTTATCCATGAAAATTGATACCCTTGAATATAAATGAATCCACAGTATTCAATGTACATGTAATTGTTCGGTGAAACAGAAATGAAACTTAAACTATGTATAATAACAAATTTGTTCAAACTTATATATTCATTATCAGATTTGTTTTTGCCTTGGGAAGTAAACGGATTCGGATCCATAGACCCTGCTGCCAGAACCAGCCTTATAATTCCGAGGGGAATTATACAAATAAAACACCAGATGAATTTGCCAATATTGGCAAAAATTTGCCGTAAAGGTTTTGTTGATAAAACAATTGTCAAAATATGGCGTCAAATTTTGTGTGTGAAATGTCCAAAAAATAAATATGTACAACTGGTTAATTACTCATATGTTATGATTCTAATATTTTTATCGCATTCCTTTACCTGGTTTCATTCATAATAAGAATTTTTCTATTTATTTTTCAATTGTATGTCGTTAATCTAACCTTTTTTATTTTAAACATTGGTTTTTAAAACCGTGCAGTATTTTATTTCGTTAACAAATAGACAAAAAGCAATCAAAATGAACAAAAAAACTTCAAGGACTTACAACTGTTTATATTTTGTATATCTGTCTGTGATTTGAATTTAAACAAAAAGACACAGGCTGACAATTAAGTTGTAATGTCCCAGAAGACATCACTGCAGGGGGTGTTTTCAGGTTGAAAAAAGAGGGAACTATGTCTTTTTCAAGGTAGAAATATGATAGAAAGATAAAAATCTCGTTTTATTGTTTGATGTTATTGATCGATATAGACAGACACGTTTTATGATAGTTTTAAGGAAAATTGGGGTTCCATTTCATAATGAATTTTTATTAGGTTTCATAAAAATTTTAGTTTTTGGTATCGCTTCTTGAAATACCCTGGATTTGGGGAACTTGCGGGCTCTTTGATGATATTTTATTACATAGACTGATACAAGATGATTACTGGCAAGCGACCGCATGAACAAAGTCATTTAATGCAAAGTTTTGAAATTCTATGCGATGATAAATTTTAAAATCATTCGCTGTATTAGAGAGTTGTGGAATAAACGACATATTAATTTATTATGTGTCTTTAATTTATAACTTTATATTAAAAGAACAAAGTACATGACATATTTATGTTAATATAAATCATGACATTCTCCAGAAAGCAGCATATACATTGTATTTGTAATAGCTATAAGTAAACCTTTGAGATACTAAAAAGCATGCAATAGTTCATATATTACATACGGTGACTAATAGGTTCAATAGGCCTAATGCAAACGATTAATTTTCATACACTAGTATATTGATTAAAATTAAAATAAAATAACAATTATCTACAATGTTTCACAATAATAAACAATTACTCACTATATTCTCTATTGTTCAAATTCTGCTTCAAGGAGGATGCGGAAGAATTAAATTTCAATATTGTAAATATTAAATAAACATGCTGTTTGATTTGCAAATTCATGCAATTGAATGTACATGTATACGTTAGAGGAAAAGCTATTAATATGTGCTTCATTAAGAGTTTAATATCTATGTAGCGTGTTGTTGATTATTTTAGCTTAACTACATGGATACATATAAAAAAAATTGCATAACAATAATTCCCTTTTTTGTAATAATGTGTGCTTATTTCATTTATTATAGTGACTTATCTATTGTAAATTTATTTTTCTTATGTGTATATTGTATGTACGATCATTTAGTGAAGTTTAAAACAGTTACAAGTTGCAAACAGATGACCCATTGAGATAGTCACGTGAATTTTTTTTTTATAGTCGAAAGGTTTCCTTGTATTGCTTTGGAATTAATTATATATATATATATATATATATATATATATATATATATATATATATATATATATATATATATATATATATATATATATATCATTTTCCGATGGAATATGAATTTTTAAAGGTAAATATCTCACCTGCCAGGTGAAAAACAGTAAAAACAAAAGTGTTTATATACTCTCTAGACAATGGTGTATCATTTGGTATACATGGAATTTTCCGAAACTGCATCTTAAGCGGGTGCAAAAATGCCACCTTGGCACTGGCATAATTATCCGGCACAGTGTTTTATATATATATATATATATATATATATATATATATATATATATATATATATATATATATATATATATATATATATATATATATATATATATATTAATTAAAATGAAAATCAAATTCCACACATTAATTTCTTTCTAATTTTTCTTTTACTGCTGTTAGTTTTGACGAACTTTTTTAATTACTTCCCTTTTGATGAAGATGTAAACAATTTTGACATAATATGTACATTATATATGTGGCCAATTGAATATTTTATATTCTATAATGTTTTGAAAGTAATGTTTCCATTTATCCTATCATTCGTTTCCATAAATCCCCGAGGAGCTATTTTAAAAAACATATATGCGACACATGCCCTCATGAAAACAAAAACAGAAAACTCATATTTATTTCTAAATCCGAGAATTTCAATTAAAAGATGTATCCTTGTTCGTGCAATATGGTGTTTATAATATATGTAAGCTATTTAAACTTATACGACATTTACTTCGTTTATAAAGATGTTGATAAAATGCTTGTGTTTTATTACTTTTTCCAAGTAAACTACAAAATCTTGCAGATTTAATTAACAATAGTTGAAACAGAATTTTTAAAATTAAATTCTTGAAATTCTACATAACTTGATTACTGATTCTTAAATGAACGCAAGAAATTGATATCCACGTTAAATCGCGAGATGCCTCCTCGCAGATTTTAAAATACACTGCTTTTTTATTCCGACAGTTTTGTACTCGTGATTTTATGTTCTTGTGATTTGAGAGAAAAAAACACCAGCGAAATTACGGTAATAAGTACTTGCGTAAAATAAGGAATCTGCGGTATCTTATGTTAATTTCTCAGAACAAGATTCAAATTAATTGTATTGCTCTAAATTCGAAAGGTTCATTTATTATGAATTTGCAATTTTGAATCTGGAAGGCTGCTGTAAAATGAAAACGTCATTGGGTATATGTTTGTACTATATACTATTGTGCCTTGAATATACATAGTTGTTTTCTTATTCTGTTCATCCGATTAAAAATGACCCAATCAAAAAATCAATAGAGTATGACAATAATTATTATTATTATAATTATTATCATATTATCTTTATTATAGTGTAGATTTTTGTTTCTTTTTGTTAATTTGGTTCTTTGTAAATGGTTTTTGCATGTTCTCAGTCTCGGTCTTTGTAGATCTCAACCGATGCATTGAAACATTTAACACGGTTTCAAGTCTTTTTTTTCTTTTTTTTTTTACAAAAGAAATTTGTTCAATTAAAGTCTGATAATTAAGAAATTCCATTGACATAAATAAAACTTGTTATCAATACCAGCTTTTTTTTTCAAACATCCAAATCGCAAATCTTAACGATCATCCGGAATCACAGCAAAGAAATTTGCAATTGACAAATATTAATTAGGAATCTATCTTTTAATAACCTTACCTAAGTAAAATTCTTGATAGTTACGGAAGACTGGCGCCGAAATTTAAATGCGCATTGTAAACTGTTTGCAATTCCAACAAACGACGTAGTTCATGTCACGTGATGTTTACGGGTATAAAATTGTCTTTTTAACAAGGAAGTATATTTTATCCAGAAGAATCAGACCTTAAAAGTATCGGGTTTTTTTTAATTTATTGAGTAGCGTTCAGTCTGTAACAACGAGGAAGAACAATGTCCGAATCAAATGGTATTATAATGGAAGAAGAAAAGATAACGAACATTTCGATTTTCGAATCGAAGGTTCGTCCAATTCTTGCTGAGTTCATTGGATCTATCATTCTGACGTCTATAGTGTGTGCTGGTGCAATAAACACATTGAGTAGTGGTCTTAATAATGGAGTTATTTATGGACTTACAATGGTATTTCTCATCATTGCATTCGGTGATATGAGGTAAGCAACTTTTATTAAATCAGATAAACTTTACATATACGTGTAATTTGATAACAATAAACAGTATTGGAATTTATGAGTAATCAGCATTAACAAACCATGATATTCTGTGTTGGCAGTGGGGGTTATTTTAACCCCGTTATAACACTTGGCTACACCCTGGCAAGAGTTCTGTCAATTCCTCAGGCGGTCTGTTACTTCTTTGCTCAAATAATCGGAGGAATTGTTGGAGCGGCCTTAGTGCGGGTTTGTATACCCTTTACTGTGCATTTTTTAAAATATATTTTACCTAATTTTCGTGCATGAATAGTTACATACAATGCCAGTCTTGTATACGATTTAGGCTAGTTACCCGGAATCCGAATTCGGTGGAAGTTGGTTATATGGAAGCCTTTGGAAGGATATTCTGTTAGAAGCCATGTTGTCTGAGGCCATACCAACTTTAATCCTTGTTTTGACTGTCCTTATCACTACTTTGGATAAAAAAAAGCGTCGACTCTCCCCATTGGCCATTGGGTTTTCTATCATTGTCTGCTCCGTTACAAGGTATGCGGGTTTTTTTTTTTAAATAATATTTCTGATTTGAATGTGATTTCGTTGAATTTTGTCAAGTCATGTAAAAAGATAAAAAATGAAATAGTTTTCAAAGAAAAACTCAATTTTTAAACGATTACGTCCAAACACCAATTTGTCTATAAAAGTTATTTAAAGAGAGATGATTCACAATTGGCAAATAAGAATCGCTTTTAAAGACGAAGAGATTTGTAACTTAACGTTTAAAAAAAACCAAGACAAAGATAAAATGCCTACATTTGAAAGATTTTATTTATAGCTGCATCTTGCTGCTTCTTATGTTCAGATAACATCCAATGTTACATTAAGGAAATGATGATGATGATGATGAGCAATTATTGATTTTAGCTACTCGGAGAGACGACGTGAATTTACATTTATGAATCCTGCCTTAAGTTTTGGTCCTGCTGTAGCATACTCTACGCCGTATGACGGTGGCGAATTATGGAAATATCATTATGTGTACTGGGTAGGCCCTCTTGTGGGGACATTGGTGGCCTCTCTCTTGTACAGGTAAGATTTTGTCGTTATATCGCCTCTCTCTTGTACAGGTAAGATCTTGTACAGGTAAGATTTTGTCGTTATATTGCCTCTCTCTAGTACAGGTAAGATTTTGTCGTTATATTGCCTCTCTCTTGTACAGGTAAGATTTTGTCGTTATATTGCCTCTCTCTTGTACAGGTAAGATTTTGTCGTTATATTGCCTCTCTCTTGTACAGGTAAGATTTTGTCGTTATATTGCCTTTTGATTAAGAAATAAAACTGAAACCCTGTAACAATTACCTTGATACTTATCTTTTCTTTCAACAGATTTGTTTTTGCTTTGGGGAGTAGGCGGATTCGGATCCCAAAACCCTGCTTCAAAAAACAGCCTTTCAATTCTGGAGAAAAATATGCTGCTTAAAGAATCAGCCTTGCATTTCTTGAGCAATTTGAACATAACAATCATAATATGTTA
This sequence comes from Magallana angulata, assembly GCF_025612915.1. Classification (NCBI taxonomy): domain Eukaryota; kingdom Metazoa; phylum Mollusca; class Bivalvia; order Ostreida; family Ostreidae; genus Magallana; species Magallana angulata. The sequence continues at coordinate 38,966,012 of NC_069120.1, read as the reverse complement.
TGAATTTAATATGTTTATAGCATTGTTTAATCCCGCTTTTATATATGATAAGTTAAATTATAAATAATAATAGCATATTTATGTAACTATTGTTGTTGAATTTAACTACCTTTATCTTTGGATTTTATACTTAATACATTGGTTATAAATACGGTATGTAATACTGTAAAAATTTTATTCATTTGACCAATTGATAAAATTGAAAAAGAAATGACCGGAAAAAACTTTACAGACTTTTTAGAAGATGTCTCGTCTATCTACCTTTAGTTTGAATTCTAAGGAAAAGCGTTAATTGATTTTATGTCCCATAAAACATAACTGCATGTGTTGCAAAAGAGCTATTCCCCCTTTTCAATGATGAATTTCAACTATAGGCAAAAGGTTATATATACATGTCATTTTACAGATGATTCAATGTTCACAGAATCTGAAGGGTTTAATAGTGGTTTTTAAGGGGGGTGGAATTCACGCTCAAGACACCACTAAAGAAGGACTTTTTTATATTATTTCTTAATGCAAACCACATTTATCTAGAAATAAATACCATGCATTCGTCTTGGGTACGGTGTTTCTACCATGGACTTGTTCTTTGTGATTGATTGATCACGATTATATAGATTCTTAATTGGCATGTCCATATTGTGTCACTTTATTAAAGAAATACTTACTATACTCTATTGTTTTTAATATTTTGCATATTTGAGAATTATCTTCAATAGGTTTTTAAAGGATGTATATGAAAGGATGGTATCAAATTGATATTGTTATGTTAGTATTTACAATACAAAGGGGGAGAATAAAATACTTATATTGCAAATATATTTTTTGGATCTGTTTGATTCGCGAATTTATACAATATTTACATTATGTGTACATTCATATATGAGGTGAAGGGAGAATTATGTGTATTTTTTTTTTAAATTTTATCAAGGTGGGCAACTGTGTATTATTTTAGCCTACCAACATATTTTACATAATTGCATACCCATTTATTGGGTTTATTTTTTAGTCTTAATACGTTTTATCATACAGTATCGTCAAAACATGTACAGTATCTTGCGATGTATGTGGCACATTTGAGAAGTATACAGGTATATTAAAAAACAATTTTGAAAATAACTTATTATTTGTTTTTATTACCTAATCAAAGGGGTTTTGTTGTTTTATAACAAATTAAATATTTGCGTCTCTTTTGAACTGCCGGTCAATAGACTGCGATCTATAATCCCGCCGGTTAATAAACTTCGATATATTGGACCGCCGGTCAATAGACTGCGATCTATTGGACCGCCGGTCAATAAAGTCTGACTGCGATCTATTGGACCGGCAACATATTTCAGAACGCGGGTATGTTAATGTTACATCCTTTCGATAGTTCTCAGCGAATGTATATTCCTTTACATAGACGCTGTTTTAGTACTTGGTGGAACCAAATTCAATGTTATCAAAATGGGGTATCAAATAATCAACAGTTTTAAAGCCTCATATAAAGTAGAAGACTACATGTATTTAAAATCTAATGGGTTGAAGACTCCCCCTTCTTTGTGTAAACTAATATTAAATTGAGATGTTGTAATGCATGCAACAGGTTTTGTGCATGTAAACGATGAAAAAAATCTTAGTATGTTGCATAATGGCACGAAAACCATCTGCAAAATGCAAAAAAAAAATCAAAGTACTGAAGTACTGAAAGCCGGGCTCTTTTGGTGTGTCTTTATGCGTATTGTGTAGTAAAGACTGAAATCTCTCTCTCTCTCTCTCATTCTCTCTCTCTCTCTCTCTCTCTCTCTCTCTCTCTCTCTCTCTCCTGCTTTTAATTTCGGCAAAGTGTCATGCAGAGAGTGACCAAATTTTGTGAGCGGCTATAAACAAAAATATGCCTGCCTAGTAGAAAAAAGTTCAACAGTTGCTGCCTTGAATTTTGCAACAAGCGTTATGTATTCAATTCCCATTTCTTCAACGCCAAGCAAAGTAGTTCATGGAAATTCATGCGCATTGTATGTGTCCAAAATGCATAGTCCTGTTTTTAAAACATGGTATTAATTATAAGAAAACTAAAAAAGATAGACAATTCTCTCGAAATAAAAAAAAGAAGAAACAAAATCTCAACACTTTTGACAAAACGTGGCTCTTTGTGTAACTATTTAGTATAGCGGAAGCTTTTACTTTGACGCTGTTTGGTTTTTGGTTTACTTTTGAAGTTGTGCTATTTAAAGTAACATTGGCAATTTGCCTGCCTACAGCCAGGACTCTGCTTTCAGCAGAGCCCGGCTAAAAATTGTAAGCCCCGAAAACTAAAAATGGAATTAGGTAATAAAACAATTATCTAATGCTTGAACAGTCAATAGACCAGAATTTTTCCCTTGGTGCAGGGAACAGCTCAGTATGATCTATTGCCCGAGGCCATCAGATCATACTGAGCTGTTCCCTGCACCAAGGGAAAAATATTCTGGTCTATTGACTGCTCAAGCATTAAATAAGTGTATACTATAATTAATCTCTTAAGAATTACCTTTATAGGAGTTAAAATGCGGCACATGAAGTATATAGTGGACTACCGTCATGAATACGAAAGTAAGAATAATTTTTCAGTCTTAATCGACATTCAAAACTTGCATTATTATTTGTGCAATCTGGTGTTTTTAGAAACAGAGTGGGATGATCTACCGTTCGAATTCCCGCGACTGCGAAGTTAATTCGACAACAATATAAATTCAAGAAATGAAAACATATTCATGTCGATATAACTACTTGTATTATGAATGAATTATTATTCTTCTATGCCAAAATTTCTTTCTCAGATGAAATATAATACAATACAAAATATTTTCATGAATAAAAAGACATACTGATTTATACGACGGTAAGACGAGAAAAGGTGTATCACCACAAAAAGGCCCCATACACTTCGGTCAAAAAGGCGTTTTTACCTTATGAATACACTTTGCTAATTCATGCGCCATGAGCACAGATACAAACGTCTTCACGTGTTTTGAGCATATTTATTTTTGTAAGATTAAATGAAACTTTCAATCTTACATAACCAAGTTGATATGTACTTTTGAAAAACAGTCATTAAAGTTTCTGGCACTATATTTTTTGCCGCGAAAGCTTACTGAATAACATGTTAATATGGCTGTTCCGTGTATGTTTCATATCCCTGACTAAGAGCGCAAATTATTGCGGCGATACACTATATTTCAAACAAATGGACATCAGTATTACAATATAAATTTAAGCATCCAATGCTTATTTTTGGATATCGGGTTACACGCGGTGCTCCATTTGTCTTCACCGCTTGGTGTGTCATAGGACCGACAACATCCAAAATAAGCATTCAATGCTTAAATATATAACCCCTCGACCACGTCATTTAATATATCCAAAATACAGTTGACTTTGTTACTTTGTACATAAGAATTTCGACTTTACACATCGATAATTCATTTCAAGTTCTTTTACAGATTTCTTGCTTTATATAGATGAATAAAATATTTTGATTTTGTTTAAACAAATAACGTTTAGAGTAAGTATGATAGAATGAAGGATATAATTGTACAGCATTTGTTGCATTATTATTTGTTGACGGGGCACTAAACGACTTTTAAAATATTTTAATTGTATTTTCATTAGTATATCAATTTTTTTTCCACATGTTTGAAACGTTCGCCATTCACGCTATAAATTACTTCTTTAACGAATTAATTCACTTATCAATCACCGATAAAATGAGTATTTAATTACAGTTAACTTTATCATAAAGATCATTTTTGTTGTTATTTCATTTCAAAGCTTGAAATCAAATGCATTTCAATTTAACGCAAAAAATTTGCAAAAGCCCATCACCCTAGTTTTTCAGAACAAATCACTCATTTTGCGTTCATCGCTTCTGCGCTCTGTTCGCGTTCTGCGTGCGCTCACTGTTCACCAACCGCTCACCAAATTCCGTTCAGCGTTCAAACACCGTTCACCCATCGATCGCTGACCGTTCGTTCATCTGTGGCTCACAGTTTATGTGCGACAGTAGAACATTTAAGGGACTGTACTTCCTTACCTACTTACTTATACCTACTTACTTACTTACTTACTAACTTAGCTGCTGGTTAGCACATAAGGCCATCACCAGAGACTTTCATGCTGGTCTGTCCGGAGTCCATCTCTGGACTGTCCCCATATCCAGTTGATGTCTTTTAATTTTTTCACACCTGATCTCCTCCAGGTCTCTTTTGGTCTTCCTCACGTCCTCTTTCCGGCTGGTGTCCATCTTTATGGCTAACCTTGGGATGGAGGTTGAATGCATTCTACAAACATGTCCAATCCACTGTCACTTTCTCTTACTTATTACCTGGAATAGAGGGATGATGTTGATTCTTTTATACAGCTATTCATTCGAGATGGCAATTGATCAGAAGATGCGCAATATTCTGCAAATACATCGTATCTGAAAGGTATCTATCTTGTTTGAATTGACTTTAGACACTTTCTTTCCAAGATTCGGGGCTCCAAGCACATTACGCTTGAATATCCTGATTTTGGTGTTTGGCTGATCATTGTTGATCTCCAGGTCTTTCGTAATACAGCATATGCTGCTGTTGTTTTAGAAATTTGAGCTTCTTAAGTAGACAAATTCTGTGACCTCTGCAATATTTTTACCACTTAGGGTTGTAGGTTCCTCAAATTTTATGTTGATCTTTGCCACCTTAGCTTTTGTGTTATTACTTCTCAGGGCAATCTTTTCTGCTGTTTTGGCAAGATGGTTGCTTTTTACTTGCATGCCACGCTGTCTACCTGTGTGATAGTAACATTGCCGGATCGTATGCAAAACCTACATCTCCCAGCATTTCTGACATGGTCCAACTGATTTCATTTCGCTTGTTTTTGATGATTTCTTACATGATGCAGTCAATGCAGAATGTGAAGAGCAAGGGAGAAAGCAGACACCCTGTTTTACTCCTGTTTCTGATTTAAACTCATCTGCAAGGTTTGTTCCCCAGATAACTCTGGCAGTTAAGTCTGTATACAACATCTTGATGATAGAGAAGAGTTTATCTGGGACTCCATAATGACTGAAGCTTCTTTCTAAGGCTGGTCTGTTAACACTTTCTAAAGCTTTGGTGAAGTCGATGAAATTGATGCAAAGAGGAGAGTTCCATTCATTGCCCTGTTCTAGTATTTGTCTGAGAATAAAAACTTCGTCAGCGCATGATCTCCTAAGACCTGCTTGTTCTTTTCGCAGTTAGGGGTCTATTATTTCTGCAATTCTGATAAGTAATCACATCACTCTGCTTAAGACTTTCATGATGACTGACAGGAACATTATACGTTGTACCTCTAAAATTGTAACAGTTTCAGAGGTCTCCTTTATACTCCATTCTTAATGAGATAATCATGAATATCCACATCGCACTGAAAACGAGGATAAGGTTTAACTATAAGGCCTGAATGTTGGTATCTCTTCTGAGTTCCCATATCTTTTGTAGAATACTTGTCAAGGTGTTATGTGTCCACTACTCTGTCTTGAAAAACTCTGCATTTATTTATCCAAATATTTACAATTCTTAAAAAATATATATGAAGGGCCTTTAAAAATGAATATTGTTTATAACATTTACATGTTCATTATTAGCTCTTGTATTAAATTAGTTCATTGACCATTATTCGACACGCTACAACTGCATGGAATGCATGGACGTCTTAAAGGAAAAACTATAACTGCAAACAAACATTTGATTTTTTTTATGTATACGTTGATTTATACATTTCTGGTGACCACCCCACCTCCTGGAAATTTCAAATTGCATTGTAAAATCCCCCCCCCACCTCCCACCAAATAGGCTTCGGACACCCCCGGCAAACACAGCTATCCATCGGATCCATCTGTACACTTTATTTTATACCTATAGAAATTATGTACAGTAGTTGGGTTGCCAATCGATTTAAATTCAAACTTTATGATAAAATCAGTTTTCAAATATTTATGACAAGGTAATAATTTTTTTTTAAGAATGCCTAAAAAAGAAATAAAATGTTTCGTCCGAATCCGGAGCCAAAATGACCTGAGACGAAACGAAATGTAACGTAATGGTAAAGAGAAAGTAAAAGTTGATACAAGTGGACTGAGTGGCTGTGCTGCATGATGGTTTATACTAGACCGTAGTCTTACTCCAGAGCTTCGGAATGTGAATTCCATAAATTTGACATATATTACAGCTGGGTTTTTTTTAAGGTAAGCTAATGTGACTTATAAACGGTCTGTCTATTTTAGCGCTAAACTAAAACTGTCCTGTGTTTTTGCGTAGTAGCTTGTTAATCTGCTTCAAAAAAAATTCTTTCAATATCATAATTGCTGTCGATTATAAAATGTCGACATCACATGTTCATGATATGAATTATGTAAAACTGACTATTTCATTTGGTGAAGAAATTAATGTCGAAAATTAGGGCAAAGAGAAGAGTAATTGAAAATGTGCCCAAAATTGACCCTTACGTTGTTTACTATAAGAACTGAAGAATGCTGAACACACAACGTTACGTTGTTTACTAAGAACTGAAGAATGCTGAACACACAACCTTTTGTACACTGTTTGTGTACTTATAATTTCCATATGTGCCATTTGATATATTTAACTTCTTGAATGTCACCTTAGTTGTTATATTTTATGATGATGTCAAATGATTATATTGATGTCAACTTGGTATGCAAACAAATATCTGGCGTTTTCCTTCTTAACGATTTTTATATTTTACCTGCCAGGAAAACATGGGAAACATTTCCTTGCAGGTCAAATACCAAAATCGTTTTAAAAAAAGTTTGGAAAACGTCAGTTATTTCAGACTTACAAACAGTGGGTGCAAATTGACATAGCAGTAAATTTTATATAAAGAGACAGGAGCAAATTATTCATCACATGGTGTTTTTTTCTTCTTTCGTTGATATTTTCCATCAGTACATGATATAAAAATCATGATATGGCATTTTTAATATTGTCTCCAGTCGCTGGTATCATGCCTCCGGCCTCGTGGCTCTCGGGCTGATATACATGGACCTGTAGGATGCAGTATAAAAAATACCGTGTAATAATCTATATTTATATCTATATGTATATATAAATGAATTAACAGTTCACAAAAGAATACTGAGCCAAAATTTTCATTTCAAATAAAATTACATTTCTTTATACATGTATCAACAAAAGTGTATTTTGTGCAATTGTTTATGCATGCATGTATTAATTATTTTCTAATGATCTTTGAAATATATTTTACATGTTGGGGTTAAATTAAAAAGTAAAATTATTTCGATAGAACTTAGAAAGATGTATTTGTATTTGGTATTTTCAAAATCAAAGTATATGTATATGACATCTTCGCTAGCAAAGGGTTTCAGATCCACGCCGCTCCTCAGGAACGTTCTTAAGGAGTGGTGTGGATCAGAAACCCTTGGCTAGCGAAGATGGTGTAGATACATAAAAGAGGCATTATCAAAATTATTTAAGAAAAGCCCTTGTCTGCACAACTGAAAGCAATGTATTTCGCAATCCAAATAAGGCTAGAGTAAACAATTTGGCATCTGACCATTTCCGCTAAGAAAAAAAAAGCATACCCAATATTGACCTCTCATTGGTTGTCATATGCTTGTAGTCAAGGAAACTGGGATTGATTTCTACATACCGGTACATATGTATATAAAAGGGATTTGCAACAAACGAAAAACATCATTCTGTTAAAGAAATGAAAGACTACATTGCAATTTATTGAAGATCATTCTGTATTGACTACCGGTAAATCACTATCATTTTTTAAAAATATCAAGGTAAGATAATTTTTTTGAATGAATTTTCTCTCTCTCCCCCCCATCTCCCCTCGCCATAATGATAAGAATTCAACATACAGGGGCTATTCATTGAATAGTAAGACTTTTGCTATAAATGAAAAATTTATGTATATAACTTTCTCTTTTATATTACCGGTAATTATATTCCCAAAAAAAAACAGTCTTTTTAATAATTATCAAGCTTAATATATAATGGAATGTCCCTCTGTACTTTGAAAGAGGTATACCCTTTTCCCCAAAAAATTTTCATTTGGATCTTTTATACTCTATGAAACTGTCACTGGTACAATGTATATTTATAAAGAAAATGAAATTACAACACACTCAATTACCACAATGCTATAAGGTGTATAACAGAACACATGTATATGGAGTTGACCTAATGTAAAGGACTGATATGTCATTAAATCTTTTGTCATAATTAAGACATTGAACTTTTGATGTTGACATAATTTTTAGATTAATATTTTGAAATAGGTCAGTAGGTCACATTATTTATTCCTTATCAAAAGTAGGCTACCAGGTTAAAAATTCTTGCCCTATATAGTCATAATGAAAATATCTGTTCTGACTATTTTAAATTCAAAATATGTCATTTTTTTTAATCATAATTGATATTCAAATGACAATAGTCTTGTACATGGGTATATATAAAATCGAATGAATTATGAAGGAACATTTCAGATAGATGTGTATGTATTATTTTTGTAGTTATGTACAAAGGACTATATATTGATATGGGCCTAAAATGGTCCCCTAAAATGAACATCATCATTTTACTTTAATTCTTTGTTTTATTTGTACAAATATATATATGTGATGTTTTTACATTATGTTGATTTTGATTCAAGAGCCCACAATTTTGAAATATGATATCATAAAGACAACCCTTTCCCACCATTTTTGCATTTTTAGCATAAAACAGCTTGTTTTCAAGCATGCAGTCTAAATTTCTTTCAGAAAACATAGAGCGCAAGCTTGAACAAACAAAATATTTTAATCAGAGATGTTACTAGCCAAGGCTAATAAGTGACGAAAAAAATTTCCTTGTTCAAGCATGCGCTCTGTATATCCCTTTTTTGGTAAAAGATAAGAAAAATGTCACTTTTTGATTTATTTTGATTGAATTATAGAAATAGCGTCACTTCTGACGTCATATACTGCAAGTGAGTGCAAGTAAATCAAATAAATGGGTGAAAAATATTTTTTATTTCAACTCGATCTTCTAAAAAATAACATAACATTTCATTGTTCCCGATCCGCGCGAAACACTTTAAAATTAACACAGCTGTTATGTACTCAATATAGATCTGACAATGTCAATTTCAAGTTGTTGACATGCATTTTAGAGTACATTTTGGGCATAATGATAATAGGCTTATAGCTGAAAATAACGACATGACATTTTAAGAGAGAGGTTTAAAAATCAGATATAATTATGAATATTTTACATATATGGACAGCATGTTATTGTAGAAAAGTACAATCTTGCTATGGATAACATGTTTACAAAAGTCTTTTAAGGTAACGGTCAACCAAGGCAACTCACAATATCGTGCCGATTATTAACCTCTCGTATTTATTGATTGCTGATAAGAGCAGCTTGTGTAGTAAAATATGTAGGCCACTTTGACGACGACAGGAAAACCAAGGTTTATCTCTCATATGACTTACCTGTTAAGACCAGTTCTCTGTAAAAATCACACATATTCAAAATAGGGTGGCCACAGCATCCCTCAGAATTTCTTCAAACTTGTCACATGGTATCATATTAGGTTGAAACTAACATGCATGACCATTTTTTTTTCTCAGCCTCTCCCGTTACCATGGTAACAGGAATGCAAAATTTTTGACCAATATGGCAGATTTTTTGCATAGCTATTTTGTAAAAACTAGGCTTTTTACATGATTTGTTTTACACCCCTGCATCATACTGAACCCTGATTACTAATATTTTTTGAAACTACTATAACAACACTTTAGATTGACATATTTTATATTTTGCATGAATATTTTGAAACATTGTAATACTAAGTACTAAAGTTGCTAAAATAGGGTTTGAAAATTTTGAAAAAAAATGAAAAAATTGAATCAAGTTGGATCAAAATAAAAGAAATATGCAGGATCATCAAGAAATATCACTTACATCATCTAAAACTAGAGGCTACATAAAATGAAAATCATTAGAAATATTCATGGGCAAATAATTACAAATGTTGTTTGCAACCAAATGAAAAATTGTCAAATTGGCAATATGCCAAATTTAAGATTTCATACATGTATCATGTAGCATCATACAGAATCTTTTTATAACAATAATGAAACCAATTTAAGCTTTACAGCTGAACAAATATTACAGTGTTTGAACCATATATTGAAAAAATATGATTATAAATAAAAGGTTTCATGGAATAATTCTGGAACAACAACCCCCCCCCCCCCCAATTCATGTATATGCCAAATACATGTAACAATTTTCATACATTAATTCACCATTAATATGCGAAATAACAGTTTTCATACATGGATCATGTAGTGCAGCATACAGAATCTTTGACACTCTAATTCAACAAGATTAAGCTTCACATCAAAACAGCTATGACAGTGTTTAAAACACACACTAAAAAATATAATCATGAATAAAGGTATAATGAAAATTTTCTTGAACATCTCCCTCTCCCAAACCTAGATTCACCATTTTGCCAAATAACAGCTTTCATTCATGGATCATACAGTGCAGCATACAGAATCTTTCTATAACTTCAACAAGATTAAGCTTCATACCAGTTATATGACTAACTATGACAGTGTTTGAAACACAAATCTAATATAATGATATATAAAGGCATGGTAAAGTATATCTGGAACACACCCAAACCTCAGTAGAATTTAGAACATACATGTATCGATCATGACTACCGACAAGAGTTTGTACTCTGAAATACAAATAACAATGGTATTACAAAGTATATACTGCTAGGTACAATAGAATAAACCCTTTTTGTTCTGTAAAATCAATTTTGTTACAATACTCACAATTACAGTTGCATTGATGTTTAAAAGGAAAATATTTCTCCTTATATTAAGAAAACTAAAGTAAAATGTTAATTCTTAGGCGCATCTTTGACTTAAAGTCAAGATTTCATATTTATGACATCACAATGATCATTGTTCAAGCTCATGATTGTGCTTCTACAAAAGTGGTCTGATTTATAATTCTGCAAACTATGACAATTCCTCAAATGTAAACATATCTAATAAATGACAACATTAAAAGTAAGTGATTATATCTTCTGTGAAAGCATCTTAGAAAATTTGATCATACAGTAGCAACCAAGATTATATTCTTGATGAACTTTTAAATATAGCTGTTTACTATTTGAATAAAAAACATGAATATTATGAAAGGTCTTTCAAGATTTCATTTTTAAACAGAAATAATCGTTCCTCTTCTGTCGCTGCCAATACATCGTCTCTGTCCATTTTTTTCTCCTTAAGTCCAATTCTGGAAAAGAAACTGGAAATCTGCTGGCTTGTTAGGAATTCAGACTTTCTGAATCGATTCTGTCCATTTCTCTGTTCTGTTCTCATTTCCTCTGCCACCTTTAATGGATCTTCTTTTCTTCCTGTTACTTTACCAGCATTGAATTTATCCAATAAAAACTGTTTCTGGTCTTCTGTAAATCTCGTTTTTGGTTTATGGACTTTGAGTGCCCATCCCATTTCTTTCAAAGGTGGGGTATAGTCATCAACCTCTACTTCTGTTGAGATTAACTGACTATTAGCTGATGAGAAAGCTCCAGAGCTCAGTTTTGAACAATACTTCAGCTTGCACCTATCTGGCATGGAACGCAATGCAGCATGATCATTTTTGCAACCAACAATAAGATGGGCATCAAGATTTGACGAAGTCCTGAAGGAGCTCATACATCCTTCTTTTGGGCAAACAAACACTTTCTTTTGTTTAAGTACAACGTCTGGTACATCTTCGTCTGTTTCATCTTAAATGAAAGATAGTTTAATGTTACTGAACATCCTTTACAATGAAACTATCTATGGGTTAAATATAAATATTTTATTTTTAAGTAAAATGGGTACTTTTATTTTCACATTTATAAATATAAATATAGATTGATTTATATATAAAAATTATTTATGATATAATTATAATATACCATTATCAGAATCTGTGTCTGATTCCACCACATCTGCTGGGGCCACAAGATCGGCATCAAACAAAACTCTAAGAGGGGTTGTGCTAATTTTACCTTGGATGAGAAAATCCCAAGGATACTGTTTTCCTGTTATGGAAATAAGGAAATGTAAACTATATATACATGAAAATGTTAATTAACAGTGGCATTTTCTTGTAAAAAAAAAAATTAAATATATACATGTACATGTAGTATCAAACACTACATGTATAATTTGTCTGAGAATCTAAGAAATTTTTTACCCTTTTCTTAGAGAAGCAATTTTTTCTTTAAATTGAAAAATTACAATGTATCAAAGTAATTATCAAACTGAAAAACTTTTACATTAAATATTTTTCTTACTTAACTAATACATGTAATACCTTGATTTTGATTTTCCAATGTAAATACTGAATATATCTTATTATTAGTACTAACTAGTATTTATAGTAGTAACCTATTGTTAGTACATGTATTAACTTTCAAGGTTTGGCTATATACCTGTCCCAATCTCGAAAGCTTTCCAAACAGTGAGGCCAGGGGCATCAAACACAAAATTGTGAAATTTTGTGACGGATGGAATACTTTGGATGGGCTTGTCTCCGTCAAGTACTACAGTAGGGCTAACAACCTTCACTAAGTACTGTCCATGTTGCTGTGAATCTATAGCCTACAAAATTGCAATAGTGTATTCAGACATACCAAATGTCTGGATTTAAAAAGATAATCCTAGACCTTCAAGTTTACCTTTGCTAAGGTGATCAAAAACTTACTCTTTTCATATCTGTAGCACAAGTAACATCATGTCCCTCATTGATGTAGCGCTTTATGGAACATTTCAAATGGGATGCCTTTCTGTCACACACTCCTTTACCGGCCTGAGCTTCACAGAAGTTGAACGAGTGAAGACGACTTCCAAGCTCTTGATAAAGTATTGAAAAAGTGAGGGAGCTCTTGTAGCATCCTGCGTTGTCTGTCCAAAAGTTTACTTTTGAAATTCCATGGACACTTGCAACAGTATCAACTAGGATAGATGCAGTGACTGAAGAATCTTGGGAAAAAGGACCTTCAAGAATATGAACACATGTAAATATTTCTGTGTCATGTTTTCCCTTCAAGTAAACCACACTGATGTGCCAGCTGATGCCTCGTTTGGCAAACCAATCTGTCTGGCCTTCTCTGTACTTCCTGGGAAGAAATTTCATGGCCCAATCTCCAACTATGAATGCTTCACAATCATCCAAGCACTGTGTTATAGTCCGCTGTGCACGTTCCTGATTTTTGGATCTCATGATATGGCATCTCCACTCGCATATGTTTGAGACAGCATTTTCAACCTGTAAAAGCGAACATAAATATATATATATTCTTTTTACCCAATCTTGGTCTCAAGCAAGAAGCTGAAGACAGCAAGCAATTAGGCTAATAGATGTACTGGTTATAAATATATAGTTAAGGATCCTTGACACCCCTCAACTTCTACTTTTTATGACAGTACATCACAACATGGTGATTTCCAACCATAATGAAACCTCATATATCGCCAATTCTTATTGTCAATCTCTATTGCGCAACGGTTGTATCTTTGCTCAATCTACTGACCTACAGGTCCCCATTTCAAATACTGCAGGGAATTTGTTTTCATGAATAGTGATAATGTTTTAAAAGTTTTTTGTCATTTTCAAGTTGAGCACATGCTAGAAATCCATATTTTTAAATAAATATTATAATTAATAATAATAAGTTCTGGTTTGCATAAAGAACTTTTCTCAGGGTGTGGATGACTCTTGAATAAATTTCACAAAAATTTGACAAAAAGGTTGAATTTTATGGAAAAAAATCAGTTCAAGAATGATTACCTTGAAAAGAAATGCATCTTGGTTGTCCCAGTTTCTTGCAGTTGTCTTTTCCAAAATTAACTGTAAGGTATCATCCAAATTCTTACAGTCAATGCATACCTGGTCATGTTCATGGTCTGTGCATGGATTGTGGAAGAAATCTGAGGAATCACTTAATGCATAGGAACAACAGTGATAAGCCACTGGAGATTGCAAAGTGATGTGCATCTGAAATATTAATTAATATTGTAAACTGAGAGCAAATGATAAATGAAATTTCCTTCTAAACATTTGGGTGTGAAAGGATTTATCGTTTGAATTGAATGTTTCAGACATTTAATGCATTTTACCTTGTACTCAGATTTCAAGTATTGTTTGGCTGCTAGAAGTTTGGAAGTGATCTGCTGTTTTTCTTGAATGGTAAGATCAAGATCCCTAATGACATCTTCTAGGTCACTGAATGCCTGCCCTCCCTCCACAACATAATAATCCAGGCCTTCTAAGGAATGGCGAACAGATGCACGACAGTCTTGGAGAATCTTGAACAGAGTACTCTCTCCTTAAAAAGAAATACAGAATATTAATATAAACCCAGAAGAAATATTTTTTATAACATAATTACATTTTCTATTCCAAATTTAATATTCTATTGTAATATACATGTGTATATATGTTTTTCAATGAATTTCATTTAAAATCAAATATCCAGTATTTAGTATATTATTTTTCTGCAGTAGCATCACAGCGAAAGCATAAAAAATCATGAGAAGTCATATGACATGTATGTAACATGTAACATTAAAATTCAGGAAATCAACGTATACACAAAATGCATTGTATTTAAATACAACTCAAAAGTAGATACCTAAGCATTCCATATTTTGTTCCTTGCATAACTGCTGATATTGTCTCACTACACTAGCTGGTGCCAGGCTCCTTATAACATTCGGAGTCTTTATGATTTCTCCTGTAGACAGAACAAGTGTTTTCTCTCCAAATGGCAAATCCTTGATAATATTGGTTGAAGTAATGAAGTCAATGAAATGCTCCAACTGACTGTCTTCATACTTGAGGCGGTATTGCTTCTGAGGAATAATTGGTGCTCCAATTCCATCTCTCTTCATGTGCTTTTTAGCTGTGTAAAAGCGATACCTTGTAAGATTTGGAATATATTTCAAAACTTCTTCAAAGGAGAAATCAATAGTAACTACAGATAATAGCTGTCGTCGAAAACACCAAGATTCTGCTTTCATGTATGAATCTGCAACCGCTTGCAAAAACTGTTCCGGAGATTCCTTGTCTTCCTCAAAGTTTTCCACTTCACTAAACAAATGTTGTTTAATGCTATCAGAGTCTTCATCCCTAAATATAGTATCAAGTACTAAGGAAACACATTGGTCAGCTTTTACATAGTATCTTCTCTGAGTTCTTTCACTTGAGTCCTGCATTCTATTCAGCATACATTTCAATGGACTTACTCCACACACAGTCAGAAAGTCATTTAGTTTTTCAAATCTTTCTTCTTGTTGAACTGTTGAGTCCTCGGTTTCCTGGCTCCCTGTCAACTGTTGACTTGTCTGACTTGACTGACTTGATGCATAGCTCACATTCTACAGAACAAATAAAATCAAAGTGGTGAAAGTATATGAATGAGTTAATTTGTAAAGTAAATATGACATTCTGAACATATATTCTATTGATATTTAGAATAGACACATGACCATTTATTTCAGCTTACACAATTATTATTTTGCATTTTACTTCTTTTTTAATATATCAGGCAGAGAGAGAGAGAGAGAGAGAGAGAGAGAGAGAGAGAGAGAGGTAATTTTTAATCTTTATTTAAAAATAACTCTGAACCCTTAGTTATTGTGCCTGGTAGCCATACACAGTAACATCCAATGCTTATGTGTTCCTTTTTTTAATCACATGCAATTCATCTTTCTTAATCAAGTGTTAGATTCATGGTTTTCAGATGAGAATAACTTATATCTGCAGACATGTGGATAGCAAAGAAAGATACAAGTTATTGACAAGAACAGTTTAATCATTAGAAAACTAAGAAAAAAACAGCTTTCTAATCAATTTCTTTGTATATCTATGTGTTTAAGCCTAGCTAGTATATAGATTTAATTATCTACTAGATCATAGCAAACTGACATAGAAAAATTGAATGACATTTAACCAATGCCTTGAAATAAGTTTCTATAAAACATATATTACCTTGCTATTTATAGCTTACATCTAAGTATGCAATTATTGAGAACCATAAGTCAAATAGATATTTTTTTACTCTACTCACTATAGTCATTGATCTTTTAGGTGGAAGGTCGTCTAAACTGCTTCCTTTTCTCTTAAGATCAGAAGTTGAGCACTCCAAATCCTGAAATGATTTATTTATGGTTAAAACGTGTAATAGCAATAATGAATACCATTATATATCTTACCTGCTGCTAAATTGTAAGGAAATCATTGGTTAACAGCAGTCACATGGACAATCAATCAAGTACCGATATATTCAAAATTAATAGACAACCTTATATTAGTCTCCTGGTAAAACCATTGAATTTTAAATGAAGTCTTACTCACATCACAACTTATCATGATATATGTGTTATATTTACATTTAGTATTATAAAAAGGGGGTTGCCATGGAGTCCTATATAATACATTTGAGGTGACTTTTCTGCACTCTGCTGGAAAAGCCAGAGAAGCTGCGATTATGATGTCAATGATTACCTTCTGATCTATGTCATCTTCATGATTCTCTAAAACTCTTTCTCTACACAGTCTACATATAGCTGTAAATAAGAATCAATATACGGCCGTTAATTATGCAAAAAGTCTTGTACTCATTGCTGAATTAATATACATTAAACATGAAAACCATGCGTGCATGTCTTTTACAAAAGTGAGAACATGCAGTCATCATGAGTAAACCAAGACAAACTATATAAAATATGTTTTATTAGTGCCATAGGCTAAGATGTATGTTCTTTATGGAAATCATATTAAAATGTATAAATAGCAAGGTTTACTCCACAAATGTTGAAATTTAAAAAAATGCTGAATCAATCATCATTTGCCCAAAAATTTGACTGCTTGATTTGATAGACAAATGAAAAATAACAAATTAAAGAACAAAGAAAAGATCAGTTAATTCAACACTATCACGGATTCCCCTAGTATTTATTCAAATTAACAATACAGAACAGGTACATTGTACATGTACATAATTTGTGGTTTTGAAAATTATCTTCAGCTTTTCATGATATAATGACAAATATTGTATACATGTATCAAGATACTTACGCGTTCCAACTGGAATAATAACTCCAATGGACTGATGTATATTTGAACACATATCTGCTGTAACATGCCTATCTGCTCCCTTCCCTTGGTGATGGAACCTGAGGATAGGTGTATCTCCAATGCCACACCTTTTTCTCCTTTGTCGTTTTGATACATTTTGAAGAATAATTTCTTTATGATCCACACAAATATTAAGTTTACTGGTGAAATTAGATTTTGTTAATAAAATTTCTGCTAAAATAATAATTTGAATGTTTTCATCAAGATTATTTAAAGGTGTTTTAGAAGCTGAACACTGCAGGGAATCTTGTAGTTGTCTCCCGATGTCACACTTATTTTCCTCATTCATTTTGCATGGCAAATTCTTTAAAAAAAGAAGATAACTTTATCTTACAAAATAAGCAACCAACATTATTCAAATTATACATAAAGGGGAACTTGTTATACTTGTAGTATGTATTGGTAAAAGACTGCACAATTTTGCACGGTTATAGACCTACATGTATAGGCAATATCTTTCTCTTTCGAGGTCATATTTTTTTTTGTCCTTCAAAACTGGTTTTATTTGAATATAATCTATTGATTAATTTTTGCACAATCCTGTCTTATAATTTATTATCAAATTCATCATAAAATATGGAGAATCATATTACACCAGAGATTGCCTTGGGAAGTAAATTTAAAATTATGTTTGCAACAAAATTAGCTGCAGGACTGTAGCTCCCGGTCTGAAAAAATTCGGATGGACGACCTGGGAGCTACAGTGCCTCCCATAGTAAAAAACTGCAATTTACGGCGCACAAAAAATTGCGCTAAGTTTGGACTTATTAACCTTATTTTCACACAAATTCTGTAAAAATAATTAGCACCATAAAATTCTTCAGCAAATCTACCACTGATATCATCACTTAACTTGCCTCAGATTTTCTCTTAAACATGATAACCGACCTCGGAAAATGAAGTATGTTAATTTACGTCGAGATCGAGAGTCGCCATTTTTAAATGTAAACAAACTTGCACCACTTTAATTGACAGGGCAAGGGATAGTGTTTAAAAGAATATCAGAGGCAAGTGAAGTGACAATATCTGTAGTAAAATGTCCGAGGAATTTTTTGGGATTAAATATTTGTACAGAATATGATCGTAAATGAGATTAATCAGTCAAAACCTAGCGCATTTTTTTGTGCGCCGTAAATTGCAGTTTTTTACTATGGGAGGCACTGTAGCTCCCAGGTCGTCCATCGGAATTTTTTCAGACCGGGAGCTACAGTCCTGCAGCTACAACAAAATTAGACCTAGGATAATATGGGAATGTGTTCAATTGTAATGGTAATTGTAATTGTAACTGGAAATTACCTTCTTTCTTCATTGTGACTTCTTTTCCTCAAGTAAACACCAACAACCGCAACAGACGACAGATTAAATGTCAAAACACTTTGTTTACAACTACAATTTGCACCTCCAGACACTAGAGAGTTCATCAAAGGGGAGTAACTAGGTATCAAGAAATGCTTCAAATATTGAATATTTATAAACATTTAGGTCTGTATATCTTTTACGTCTTTTATTTGCCCACCAATAATTTATATGTTTTATAATATTCACATATTGGTCTTTCATATTTAATTATCACACTTTATTAAAATGGCTGCGAATTTTTTATTTTTTATCTTTAAAAACTAACAAAATTTACCCTATATAAAAAAAATTGGAATTAAAAATATGATATATAATAGATTTGAAATTAAAATAATTGAAGCAATTTAATCATTTTGAACTCAATTTATAGAAAAAAACTGTTTTGACAATTTTTAAAACTTATAAATATATTTAAACACTTCATTTCATCCTGAATACACGTTTTTCAAAAATGACAATAGGGCGGAAGTTTGTTCTCCGTTTCCATAGCAACAAAGGACCATTATCAAAAACTAATTTTACATTTCACAATCAATGACCTATCTTTACAAAAATATGTCATAAAATTTTATTTTTTTCTCTATGCGTGGCCAACCTAATTTGATAGTTACAGAGAACTGGTCTTAAATACTCTTATGTACTAGTATATATATGGATTTCAACATAATTATGTCTGGGTTTTTTCATGAGTGATTTCAGTGTGACCATGCATTGTCACATGTTTATAGAGCTCTTGATATTTAGATATATAATCATTTGAAAATTAAAACGAAACAGATTTTCAAAATACCAGGTATAAGGAAAATGTTTATAATCTGTAATAACTAGCTAGTTTCATATTAGATAGATACATATACACTGCTGAAGATTAAGCGTCACTAGTATATCTGGTATAATACTATCATCTAGAATGTCTGTGCAAAAATCTGTTTTCCAAGATCCTGAGAGACAATATCTTCTGGATAAGGAAGAAGGTAAAAGGATACAAATTTGGCGTCATAATTTCATTTATTATTTATCATGGTGATTGATAATTCTAACATAACATGTGCATGTACTGTATATATAAAGGATGTTGCCTATTTTTGCTTGATATTTCATTCTTTTTACAAGTTGAGGTTTATTATGTTTATATAAGATTTAGTTGTTTCTTTGTTCATTAAAGCCCCCCAGAGACAAAGAGGATTTTGAAGAGGATTCATTTCATTAGTCCTTTGCTTGCGTGCTTGGCTTTTATTATTATTCCTATCTCCCTTAATGTCAGGGTGCGTGTACCATAGCTAGATGGAATTATAATATTATTATAGACCTATTTTATCTTATTTAATTTTTCTTGTAATATTTATTAGATTTTACTTTGTACCATATAGATATATGTAATAATAAATGATTAAACTTGTTTGCCTTGGTTTATAGGAATAGGAGCAACTATTATTATTTATTAAGAAAGGTATTGGTTTGAGTATAACCACAAATCAGACTGAATTATTTCAGAGTTAGAATAAAAAAATTGAAAATTTTATCATTTATCTTTTTTATTTCAGACCAGGAGGAGAAAATGGCCACATTTATCCAGCAGTTTAAGGCCCTTATGTACAAACATATACTGTACAAGAAAAGAAACAAAGGCCAACTTATTCAGGTACACTATAAATCTATTCTCCTATATGTTGTTCACTGGATATTAATTGTAACAATTTGTATAATATATCATCTGCCTTTATGAAAAGGAAGTATTTTAGTGACTGCATCTTGAATATCTTAAAAAACCAAGACCATGCATGCAGGCTCCAGAATCATTAAACTTCGACATTTAAGTTCAATTTGATTCAGCTTTGTTTCACTTTTACTACAGAAATATGAATTAAAAAAGTGAAACTCAGATCAAAGTGAGCTCATGTAGGATCAGTTCTTGTTATCACTGCACACAAAATGCTGAGGAGGTGATATAGCATTATGTGGGTGTTCATTTCTAAAGTAATTGGTGAAGTATTACTCAAGATATATCCTATATTATGGAGTATATATACACTTGTACAACTTCAAATAAAAATTTATTTCATGGTAATGTTTTGAGTACCTCAAGAAAGCTATGTGATGTGAGTTATAAACCAGTATTTCTTCTGCAGTCTGGTTAAACTTAATACCTATATGAAACAACAAAGAACACTTTTAATTGTTATGTCCATAATAACATGTTGTGTACTAATACATTTTTTAATAGATTCACAACTTATGAAATGTATTTTTTCCTACAGGAGATAGTCTACCCTATCTATTTTGTCGGTATCTTGGCTATGATAAAAGCCTTTCTTCCATTGGACCCCCTGCCAGCCATTCCCAGCTTCCCATTGGTCAGACCAGAAAACTTCACACTTGAGTACACCGACAAGATCCTGGTGTGTCCAAATGACAGCCTCACTCAAGCCATCGCTGGAGATGCAGCGGGAATATTCAAACAAATTATGGGTCTTAATGTTACACCTTCTTTAGAATTCTATCCCGATGATGTTAAAATGGTGGCAGCTTTTCAGGAAAAATATTCCCAAATTAAAGGGTATTTGTCATTCAAGAATTACTCATATATATCTCTCATTTGGTTCCTTTTAGATAAGATGCACTGTAATTTTCATGTGATAGTATTGTAAGATTTCAGGAAATAAAGATCTTGGCACTCAAATTTCCTTTATTTATGATAAACTGTTTTATAAAATATAAATCCAAATGAAAAATAAACTATCAGTTTGTAAATTTTAAAGGTTCACAGGATTGCAGTTCAATTATAATGGAGCGAACCTGTCCTATGCAATCAGGATGAGAATTTCAGATATTGGAGATACAAAAACCCTTGCCTATTACAGAACTACTAGTGAGTAGATTTGTGCAGCTCTTGGCCCAAAACAAACCCAAGTCTCTCTCTCTCTTTCTCTCTCTCGTATAAAAATGTACATACACATATTCTGTAAATGTATTAAATTGAGTGTGTACAATATTTGGCAGTAATTCATTTTGCACAAGTTAGCATAACTTTTTCCTTTAATGTAGGTTCATATTTATTAACATATCTGCACAGCATGTAGTGATTTACATTATTTAATTGAAGCTGCCTTTCACCAAAAACACTGAATAGAGGACATTGCAAAATGTTAAATGTTTAGAGTATCAGTGTTATTTGCATGTACATGTATCCTCCTTTTTTGTGTGTACCAGATGAGCAATGCCGGCAAGGCACGGGCTTGGATTCAAGTTCCTGTGATGTCCTAAAGTACATGCACACCGGATTCAGCATGATGCAGATGGCTGCAGACACGGCGCTAATGAGGGTAAGGAGAAAAGGCTGACCTTCATTTTAGGTCTATCTGCCAGTATCAGAACATTTGGGAGAAGGGGAATATAAAGGTTATATGTCTCGAAAGAAATACATAGACACTGCAATTTGCTTTGTTTGTTTGGAACTGACCTGATAAAGTTTTGCCAGTAAGGTACTAATATTTGGCAGAAATTTTTTTGCAGACATTAAACATGACATCACCATTATATATATATATATATATATAAGCTTTAACCTTGTGCAACTTTAGGGTTGATCTTAAAATGAGAAAACATTCATTATATAACTATTTAAAATCATTTTAGAAAGTGCTAAGCATTTGCATTGTCTTCCATTTTCCCAAGTCCTCCATTTTTTCATGGGCACTGTACATTTCATTTTCACACTTATGTTGGATTTCATGTGTCAGATCTGGCAATGCTCAAGTTTTTGATGTCAATCATTCATTTGTAATTGGTGATTTAACCCAGACTGCAGTTTGGAATATATGTTTGTTATTTACAGCACCACACAGGTGTAACAGCAATACAGCCGCTGGACCTGTCCTTCCAGCTAATGCCGATGGACAAATACCAGCCGGACACGTCCTACATACAGATCATCTCCTCCCTCTACTTTGTCCTGGCCTATGCCCAATTTGTCAATTTCCTCACCGCAAACATCGTCAATGATAAGGAGAAAAAAATCAAGGAGGGAATGAAGATGATGGGCTTGAGAGATTCCGCCTACTGGGCGTCATGGGCGGCCGTATATTTTGTTCTAATCACTGTGGTAACCATTGTTGTGACTCTGATTGCATACTTGGCGCAGTTTTACAAGAACAGCAACATGTTCCTCTTCTTCCTGATTCTGGAGCTGTATGGTTTGTCTCTCATCAGCTTTTCATGGCTTATCACTCCATTCTTTCAAAAAGCCCAGACAGCAGGGGGATTGGCCAGTTTGATCTCTATGGTCACGTCACTGTTATACTTGGCTGTCAGTATGACCCGGACCGTGACCAGCACAGGGGAAGTAACCTATACCATACCTCCTGTGGGGAGAGCGTTCCTAAGTCTGATATCTCCCTGTGGTGTAGCTTTAGCTATTGACCAGGTAAACAAAAATTATGTCTTTATCAGTTAGTAAATACATTAGTATTAAAAAAGTTTAAAAGATACTTAGCCATTTAATTTGGCCAGGTCAGTCTCTTTTCTACTGACTTCTAATAGATAATTTTTGGTTAGTTATTATGGGGTAATTGACTTTTGTAAATGCTTTCCAATTTCCAAACTGTACTGTGTCTGCCTATCGATCACTTTTTGACAATTTATATCAAAACAAAAAACAAAAAACAATGAAATCAATGTAAGAGAAAAATCCAGGATTTCTTCATTGAGATATTATCTTATTTTTCCCGTATAAAATGAAGAATAAAAGCTTAAATAAAATTCCTCTTGATAAGGAGATTAATAATGGAAAAATCATGATTTTTTTTTTATTGAGAAGTTTGGGTGCACTTTGCAGAATTTTTGAATTTATTATTAACATCCAGGTACTAATGTCATCTGCAATGCAAAATCCAGACTATATTGTCCTAAAAATTTTGACACCTCTAAAATATGTATTTTACTTAATCTTTGTAAATCAATGCCAATGTTAATGAGACCACAGAAGATGTAATATTAGATGTATACCCCTATATTAGATACATAAAGCTAACAAATCTAAAAGCCAGTTCATGCGTTTTTTGGTCTAATTGTAGAGCTTATTTCTGGATATCACAGTAGGAATGGACTTCGAGACCATCAAGTCAGGAGATTTCCCTCTCTATGGTTATCTGCTGATGTTGGTGCTAGATGCTGTTCTCTATTACATGTTGGCTATCTACCTGGATAATATTGTCCCAGGTAAAAGGATACAGGTGTTTAAAATGCAGGAAAATTTTAAATTACTGAATGTACTGCATTCAATATTTTGTGGTTTTAACACTCAAACTCAATCTGCATTAATAACATTTTATAATTTTCAAGTCAGTAAATAAAATACATTTATCATAAATCTGCATTTATTTTTTTTATTTATTTTTTTTTTTTTTTATATCATATTTTTATCTTCATGTGAGTAGAGTTGTATCAATTGGAATCATCCTTACTCATTACCAATCCCTGTCTTACGCATTACCAATCCTTGTCTTATATGGTCTCAGCAGCCTTTTCTTGTAACAGTTCCCTCTACTCCACCCCTGTGAGTGCAAATAGATACAAGTACATGTATAAGATATCTAAAAATAATTTTCATACCTTTTTCTTAAGGGAATTATGGCCCCAGATTTCCTCCATATTACATCTTCATGAAATCTTACTGGTTTCAATCAAAATCCAGCAAGTATAATAGCAAAGCAGACGACACAGATTTGTTCTTTGGAAATGATGTGGAGCATGTTACCCAGGAAACTAGGGAGAAGCAAGGAATTAGGTATGTGTGGGGAGTTATGGAAAGTGAAAAGTAATTAAGGTCTTGGCCCTTTTCATTTTAGCTTTTCTACGTACAATGTCATTGAACTGCGAAAGGGGGCAAAATTTAAAGTGTTGAATTTTATCAGGCAGATTTCATCACTGTACTACGTTAAGTATTGATTTCTTTTTTTATTTGTAGAATTTATAACATAACAAAGGAATTCCCTTCCAAGGAGAAGGAGAAAGAAAAAGTTAAAGCTGTTGAAGGTTAGGACTTTGTAACTGTATGGTTGGTATTCATTGAAGAATATATGTAAAGTCATGTATATTACAGTATAGAATGTTTTAGATCTGTAGAAAGTCCATAAACATAAATAAACCTACCTCTTCAGTGGAAAACAAGATTATACTTTTATATTAGCACTTTTTTTTCCTAATGTGTAAGTTTCAATCTTGCATGGTCACATCATCAGAAACCCAAGGTCAGTTTTGCCTGTATACACTTACTGACTGTCATTAAGCATGTGCTACACTGGCTGTGGGTTTCTGATACTGCCTTGGTCAGAATGCAATTAATGTTTAACAAGTCAAAAAGTATTTAGAGTGAATTGAATGAGTTACCATTTACATGTAGCATATTTTTGGCTAGATTTGTCCCTGGAAATGTATGAGGGACAGATAACATGTCTTTTGGGACACAATGGAGCTGGGAAAACTACTCTGCTCAACATGTTAAGTGGACTGGTGCCCCCTTCAACTGGTACTGCAATTGTACAAGGATATGTAAGTGATGCAGGGCTTTGTTAATTTTATTTTGTACTTTATTTGTTTCATCATTTTATACTTTTAATCTTATTTCTGTTAATAACAGCATTACAAATCTACCTAACGGTCATTTTTTATTTTTGTTTTTACTGTAATATAATTTTTTTTTTTGAACTCTGCCTATAATCCAGTGTTTTATGTAATAACCTTAATTATGTGGTTCTGTGTTGAGTGTAATCCCATGTTTTCTGCATTGACTTTAATTCATTGTGATATGTGTTTGCAGGACGTATCAAACCCGTCAGACGTAGTGAGGATGAGGGCCATTACTGGAGTCTGCCCACAGCACGACATCCTCTTTGATGTCTTGACCTGTGTGGAACATCTGACCTTCTATGCTGGACTGAAGGGCATTACCGGAGATGAGTTGAAGAAGAGGGTAAGGATTTATGATGATTCCATGTTGATACAAGTACTATACTCTGTGACTCCATGTCCAGATGTCCAGATTATCTGTTTTGAAACGCCCCCTCTACCACTTCAGGTTTCAATACACATCCAGAAATAGAAACTCTACAGAGATTTTGCATTGCATCAGCTATTAATAAGCCCAGATGATAACGTTGAAAAATTGCGCGAGGTATCCCAAGTACTTCCAAATGGAGAAAAGATGTAAACATTTCCCATTATAAATCTCCTTAAGAAATTTTTTTTCGTTCCTGTGAATTTTTATGAGTGAAAAATGATAATTGTTCAAGGAAGATATCTTGAATATATTCCCTTTTATCGATTTCAACTGTATTTCTTTCACAGGTATGTGTATTTTTATTAATTAAAATATCATCAAAAAGTGATGGAAGCATTAACTTGGGACAGACTATAATATGTTTTGAGACCATAGTACTACTTGTATTTGATAAAATTGCTCAGATGTTGTTATGCAGTTCATTTATATCCATAGTTAAAAAGTGATAAATTCAGCTGCCTGAAAAGATCAAATGTCAAGGAATGTGCTGGATTTTGTCTGTCTGACTGTCTGTCCATCTGTGTTTGTCTGTCTGTCTGTCCCATGTCTGTCCATCTGTCTTTCTCACCGTCGTAAGGTGCTATGCCAGAGTGCTATGACTCTGTTGTAAGAATGAAAACTTTTGCTAGGACAAATAAAATCCAGGTATATTCCTTTTATAAACTGTTAAAAATACATTTGCAAATGACTGATTTGGACCTAATTTTTGCAGATTAATCAAACCATCAAGGACGTTGGGCTAGAAGACCAGAAGGACACATTTGCCAAGGACCTGAGTGGTGGTCAGAAGAGGAAGTTGTCTGTTGCTATATCGCTGATAGGAGACCCAAAGGTAGCTTGATCGGTATATACTGTAAACCAACTTTTATTTGTATGCAAAAATTTTTCGCAATATTTGCGGGAGCCTCATTTTATTTTGAAGGGGAGGGAGGTTGATTTTAATTTACTGGTTTTTAATTGGATGAACACCATGAAATATTGTACAAAGGTAAAATTACCTGCAGAGAGGTTCCAATATTGATCATTTTTTCCTCTTTTGTAGATTATTTACCTGGATGAGCCTACGGCAGGAATGGATCCATATTCCAGAAGACATCTGTGGAATGTCCTGAAGGAAAAGAAAAAGAATAGGTTGATTCTTCTGACAACTCATTTTATGGATGAAGCAGACATATTGGCAGGTACGATTATACAGCAATAATATGCACATAAGTAATATGGTGTTGAATTCCCCCTTCCGAAATAAAAACTACCCATGTATTCATGGAAAGTCAGTGTTATTTTCGTAATCTAGAAAATGTTTTTGGAAAGAGGTTTCTAAAGGATAATTTTGTTTGGTCTGAGGCTTTATTTTTACTATTTGATAAGTTGAATTTAACTGAGGGAGGGGGTTCTGGACCCCCCCCTCCCCCCCTCTAAAAAAAAATCTGCGCATGATGTTAATTGAAGTATTCATGTTATTATTTATTACTTTTCAATGACTTATCCAGTACATGTATATGTTCTTTTACTTAACTACTAATTTAAACTATTTTTAATTTCTCTGTTTTATTGACAGACAGGAAAGCATTTATCAGTAAGGGAAAGCTTCGGTGTTGTGGTTCCTCCTTGTTTCTGAAGAGCAGATTTGGAATAGGATATCATTTGAAGTATGAAGTCATTATAGAATCTTTCCTGTATTTTTTATGGGTCAAAATGTCTTTTTTTCCTTTTCCTTTTATTACAAATACAATCTTTTGGCATTATGTGAAACATAAAAAGATTAGTTCAGACTCTGCCGCATTGATTAGTTCCATTTTAAGAAGGGGGAAACTCTAGTTAAGATGAAGAAAATCATGTTATTTCCCTGAAGTTTGTAAAAAGAATTTTTTTTAAAATTTTGGGCCTGAGAACCAGTACAACAATTTTTTTGGTCTCAGTAGTTCATTGATTTCCTAAATTGTGTTTACCAACTCCAGAAATAAGATGAAATGGTGAACCGAAATGTCAATCTATACACTGTAGGCCTAATAAGTGTACACTATATAAATCTGTTGACCTCATTTTTAGCATGCCTACGTAAAACTATACGCTATATAAATCTGTTGACTCTAATTTTTCAGCATGGTTGTAGAGCCTAATTGCAAGGAGAGTAATGTCACAGACTTTGTCAGAGGGCACATAGAGGGAGCAGAGTTCACACGAGTGCACGGCAAAGAACTCTCCTACACCCTCCCCCTTAACCAAGTCAGTCAGTTCTCAGGTAAATACTGGTCTATAATACACCCTCCCCCTTAACCAAGTCAGTCAGTTCTCAGGTAAATATCCTACACCCTCCCCCTTAACCAAGTCAGTCAGTTCTCAGGTAAACACAGCTCTATCCTACACCCTACCCTTTAACCAAGTCAGTCAGTTCTCAGGTAAACACTGGTCTATAATACACCTTCCTCCTTAACCAAGTCAGTCAGTTCTCAGGTAAATATCCTACACCCTCCCCCTTAACCAAGTCAGTCAGTTCTCAGGTAAATATCCTACACCCTCCCCCTTAACCAAGTCAGTCAGTTCTCAGGTAAACACAGCTCTATCCTACACCCTACCCTTTAACCAAGTCAGTCAGTTCTCAGGTAAACACTGGTCTATAATACACCTTCCCCCTTAACCAAGTCAGTCAGTTCTCAGGTAAATATCCTACACCCTCCCCCTTAACCAAGTCAGTCAGTTCTCAGGTAAATATCCTACACCCTCCCCCTTAACCAAGTCAGTCAGTTCTCAGGTAAACACAGCTCTATCCTACACCCTACCCTTTAACCAAGTCAGTCAGTTCTCAGGTAAATACTGGTCTATAATACACCTTCCCCCTTAACCAAGTCAGTCAGTTCTCAGGTAAATATCCTACACCCTCCCCCTTAACCAAGTCAGTCAGTTCTCAGGTAAATACTGGTCTATAATACACCCTCCCCCTTAACCAAGTCAGTCAGTTCTCAGGTAAATAAAGCTGTATCCTTCACCCTCCCCCTGAACCAAGTCAGTCAGTTCTCAGGTAAATACTGGTCTATAATACACCCTCCCCCTTAACCAAGTTAGTCAGTTCTCAGGTAAATAAAGCTCTATCCTTCACCCGCCCCCTTAACCAAGTCAGTCAGTTCTCAGGTAAATACTGGTCTATAATACACCCTCCCCCTTAACCAAGTCAGTCAGTTCTCAGGTAAATAAAGCTGTATCCTTCACCCTCCCCCTTAACCAAGTTAGTCAGTTCTCGGGTAAATAAAGTTCTATCCTGCCAGTATGGCTATTTTTTATAGGAAGTTTCCAAGTCAGAGCTAGTCTCAAGTGATTCTACATCTATTTTAACTCTTTTCTACCTTTTTAGCCCTATTCAGTGATATGGAGAGTACATCAGGAATGTCCAGTAAAGCTGAATCCCTTGGGATCAAGTCCTATGGGGTTTCCATGACATCCTTAGAGGAAGTATTCATGAAGCTAGGTAAAATTCTGCATTCCTTTTTATCTGCCTCACCATTTATTATCAATTTCAATATAAATTTTGCTTTGAGAAATAATCTGTAACAACATTCTGTTAACTACTATATATAGTACTCTGAAGTACAGAGATGACAGTAGTGTGAAAGTTTTCTCCTTTTACTTTTTTCATGGAATTTTTTAATCTTACATTGTATATTAAAAAGTATCTTTAGGATGCACAAAAACAAGTTCTTAATTTTCTTGACCGATTTATCCTTCATTTGATTTGAAAAAATTAAGTTTTAATAGTTAATTTCAAAGAGTAAAATCTTTTGGTAAGATGATTCTTCACATGTAAAATGAAATTCAAAACTTAGAGTTCTGTTGTTAAAATGAAATGTAGTTGGAAAGCAAATTATGTCTCAAAAGATCAGTGCTTCAGCTAAGATGGTGAACATTTGTTGAAATAAAAATAAAAAAACTGATTATACCTCATGCAACAAGTTGCAAGGGGTTTAATTTTTCTGACAAAGCCGTCAGTCAGACAGCCTTTTGGGGTTTTTATTTTGTAAGTACAACTTGTCTTAAACAGCTGCATGGAATTTCAAAAAACTTAGTAGGTATTAAGGACATAATGTGTAGATGTGCATTTACAGGAAATTCCAATTCCATAATCGGCCCATTTGAACCTAGAATTTTGACATATTTTGAATATGAACAGTTTGTAAGCGCAACTCATCATAAATTACTGCATCAAATTTCAAGAAACTATGTAGGTATTTAGGACATAGATTTTAATTGATCAGCATATAATTACCTGAAAATTTGGAATCCTTTATTTTTTTTGAAATTTGGCCTTTTGAATGTAAAATTTTGTTGTTGTTCAAAATTCCCCTCAGCTAGTGTAGATTCAAGTTTCAAGTTCAAGACAAATGAATAGATATGTAGACTTATTGCTTGAAGTTTTTGATGTGATGTTTTCTTCAGAGTTAAGCCCATTTTAAAATCAAACTTATTTGTGTATGCAAACCCTGCCATTCATTATGTGTTGCTCTGTTAAGTAATGGGGGAGCACTCTTTCTTTCATTTAATTAATTTATCTTTCTGTAAAATTGTAAAAATGTCTAATCTAACATGCTCTTGAATGCAATAAATGTTAAGGAATTATTTAATAATTTTTTTTCATGACAAATAGAATTAATAATCAGATAACCAGTTTTAATTTCCAGAGGAGGATGATGTATCCAAGAAACTTAATGAACGGACAGAGCCGGTCATTGAGGACGAGAACGGACATTTCCCCCACAATAGAGTCAGCCCACTCACGGTCGGCGACACCTGCCACACCCAAGTCACCATAGACACGGATTTACTAGACCTTGAAAAGCAGACCGAAAATCTCTCCAAACGCCAGTTCAAGGCCATGGTGAAAATGTGGATCCTTCTTAATTTCCGCAACAAGGCCAATCTAGTATTCTCGCTGGTGTTACCAGTGATTTTCGTTATCATTGGATTGGTTGTGAACAAGACTTCTTCGAATGTAACGTACGATAGTAAGCCGACGCCCATCAGTCTCCAAGGCCTACCATCCTATGCCAGGTCCAAGGTTTATCCATCAGCCGTCCCAGGTTTATTACTGAATGATTCAGATGGTATGTGACCCAGCTTTTTTTTTATGATCATCAAATTCAACTTCAAATAATGAAATGATCAAGTGATATCTGTTAAAGGTAACCATCTCCAATCTACTGAAGCAAGTGCCTATAGATTGACGAATCAGTATTTTTATTTGAATGATTTCCTTTAGAAAGAAAGAATTTAACTGAATTGTACATGTGCATTATTGTATGTAAAGATACTCATATAAATAACATTGTTGCATGTAATGTAAAACATTATTTTAGCAATTTTTAAGTCAGCCAGGAACAATCAATTTTGATTCATGATAAACATATCTGTTTTATCTAAAAAAAATAAAAAATAAAATAAACAAGGAACAGGGGGTAAACTGTTTTACCTTTGTGTGTCTGTTTGTCATAACAAATTTCTGTCACATTTTTCTCAGCAACTATTAATTAGCCTAAATTTTCAAACGAATTTTTTTAAAGATTTCTCAGCAACTAATAATCGCAGATGTTTGAAATTTTAATAGACTCTTTGGTAAGACATACTATTTGTTGGGATTTATTTTTACACAAATTTGATATCAGCTTACTGTTAAACGTCAACTTTGCCATTTTTTATATATACATCAGAGCAGGGGCATTACCAATCTTGTTTTTTTAATTTACAGAGATTCTGCATTTTAGAATGTGTAGCTAAGTTAGTTTCTTTTCCTCATATTTTTGATAGGTTCACCAACAAGTTCGGAGTGGACCAGTCTCATCAACAGGCTCTATTACACTGATGGTTTCTCTGACTCCTCCAATCTATTAAGCATGGCACCACATTATGCTGGCATGAAGGTTTCTCAGCTACAAGAGTCTGGGACCCCTCCCAAGGTGATTCTTAATTCTTCCTATAAGCAAACAGCAAATTAGTTTCAAACATTGGTAGATAAAAACCGGGCAGTTTACTGTAGATTCCTAATTAAACGTAAGGAATTAATATTCACATGAAATTGGGAGAAGCACATCTTGCGGATTTTAAAATCTAGCTTTTTTATTTCGGAGAGATGTAAACTAAATGAATTAAACTATGATAAAAAATTCAATCTGACTTATATTCTCGCGATTTAATGCAAAACTGTTGAATCACCTTATTTAGTCAGTAAAGGTTACAGTAAGATGACCTCCAATCAATACCTGACAATCTGATCCAGACTGCCAAGATACACTGTAGGCAATTTTTTCTGCTTATCTCGAACATTTATTTAGTAATTGGGCTAAATCAGCTTTAATGTCTTCCTAGGCACAACCACATTGGGTCAAATGGTGCGGCTTTGATTTACTTATTTATTGCCATATTTTAAAGGAAGATAACGCAATTTTTTTTCAATTTAAAGTAAGAACATGAAAAAAAAGTTAATCCTCTTTGCAAATAGAAATAAAATACATAATGCCTGCTGCATTATGTTTGAAATGTTTGACCTGACAACCTAGATATTAATTTTGGGTGATATATAATATTGTGATTGCTTCATGTATCCTCTGTGTTAAAGGAACAAATTTATCAACCCTGACTCCCTCTCATCTTTTACAGTTTGACGGAGCTTTTACCATCTTCTACAATGCCTCGGCAACTTACAGCATCCCAATGCTCATCAATGCCCTCACCAACTCCATTCTAAGTTTGCAAGCCAACAAGACTGGTTCTACAGCCCAGGTCATTTCTACAACCAACTTGCCGTGGATCGCAGATTCCGGCCAAAACCGGTTCAACAATGGCGCCTTTTCCTCCATCATCCTGATCGGAATGGCATTCATTGCTGTTGCTCCAACTTTTGCTATTTACATGGTCAAAGATAGGGAGGTAAATTTGTTTGAGAAGTGAGGAATGTTGCTCTTAAAACTAAAGCTTTAAAAACAAAATATCACCATTAGGTCTATAATGGAGTCATCATCATATGCAGAGGAATATTCAGATTGAAACAACATTTTAAAATACATGTATTTTTTTAATTAATATTGACATTGAAGGCTTTTTGTACGTAAAATTTTGACTTTGAATTTAATTTTATATACTATGGAATCATTAAAATTCAAGGTGGCTCAATTTTTGTGGTATTCGTGGGTAGCCCGCACCCATGAATTTACATCTTCCACAAAAACTAATTATAAAATATTTAGTTTTCCTATTGAAACTGAAAACCGACGCATCCACGAAATTACATCCCGAAGAATAAGCAAAAATCCTACAATCCATGAAAATTGGCCCCCACGAAATTAATTATGATTCCACAGTACATGTATATGTATTTTATACATATTATTACCCAAGATTTTTTACAAAATGGTTCTTAAGAACCTAACATTCATGTTCAGAACTTCCTAATAGGAAAATTTTAGTGTAAAATACCTGCATGCATTAAAACACATTAGCATAAAAATAAAGCATAATATAAAGTATGCTAATAATTTGGTTGATATGGTCATGTAATTTTAAATTCCTATTAGAAGCTAAAGTTAGAAAATCAAAAACTTACCAAGTTCATGATTGATTTAATTTCAATTTTAGAATACTTTTAAGTATCCAATAATATGCTTCTGTTATTATTACTGTATTATTATATGCCTATAAATCAGCTTAAGAATGGACAAAGATTTCCCTGAGGTGTTTCATTAATTTCTTACAATGATTTAAATGTGATAATTTGGTTCTTCCTTGTGTTTCAGACAAAGGTGCGGACCCAGCTGCGTGTGGCGGGGGTGAGCTTCTGGATGTACTGGGGGACCCACCTGGTGGTGGACATTGTCAAGTTCAGCTTCCCAGGAATCCTCTGTGTAATCGTTGTACTTATCATACAGGTATGTTGATATGAGTGATTTTAGCCAATCTTGATATGTTGATACGAGTGATCTTAGCACATCTTGATATGTTGATACAAGTGATTTTAGCACATCTTGATATGTTGATACAAGTGATTTTAGCAAAGACACATCTTGATTAGCATATTCACCAATACATTTTCTGGAAAATTAGTTGATACTCCACTCATCAAAAACACAGAGACAGAAAATAAAATTTGATATTGGCTCACTTGATTGGGCCACTAGATAAATGACTTAAATTTTATAGCTAATAATTTGTATCAGATATGGACTTGTGCTTGTCTTCTTTTCTGTCTAGTGATGTAAAATTAACTTTGAAATGAATTCCACACTGGAAGTGACAGTTCATTTTAAGTGTTTTTTGCACAACGACATAAATTTTTTACTTATTCATTGCTTTAATTTCTGATTTACTTAACTACTTAGCAAAATAGGACATGAAGTGTTTTGGGGATTGAAAATGGGAGAGAGAAGGACAATTCTTACTGTATACAGGGTTAATTTCGCCCTGAAAATTTTTGCCCTTTTACTCTTGCAAACAGTTTCGCCCAGTCTTGAATTCGCCCATACATAGTCGTTTTCTAAGAGAGATAATTTGACACATTGGAATTCAGTCCTAAATTCGTCTGCTGACAACGAAGGTGAATGGGGTAAAAAAAAACAGACGGAGTGAATATATATATTTCCCTGTATACAGTAGGGTAAATCTTTTTTTAAGGTTTGAATTGTTCATGTTTTGAATTTTGTACTTAATTTTGTTTACAGCTGGATAGTTTAAGCAGCGCTGGGGCTGTAGGTTCTCTGATACTGCTGGTCCTGTTTTACATCCCAGTGGCTGTCCTGTTCTCCTATTTCGCTTCCTACATGTTCCAGAAAGCTGTTACAGCCCAGCAGTTCATCCTGACAATATTTATCTTTGTACGTATTGTTCATGAGCTGTATTCTTTATTTGCTGCATGGTCTTTAGCTGAACTGAGCTAAAAGCTCAAGTGAGCTCATCTTATCTATTCACATTTCATCAGGCATCTGACTGACGGTCTGGCTGACTATATTTATGGTAAATTTTCAGAGAAGCAATTTTGTTTCTCCTTATCATTACAATATTCACTATGGGCACAATGCTGAAAAACCCATGGTATATCTATAATCATATTAGTGAGAAACATGTGGAACTCCCATTCATTTACAAGAATTTTTTTTTCAGCTTGGTTTATTGCCGTATACTGCAGTGTCTATGTTGGACATGTTTGCTCTTGAAAAAATTGCCCGAGCACTTCACATTGTCTTCTCCATCATTGATCCACCCTACATCATTTTTGGAGGATTGTACTATATTGATAAAGTAAGATTTTTTTGTTCAGTACCATAAATCACTGAAATGTCAAATAAATAAATACATGTGTCGCGATCTTTCTCTCCATCTTTGGAAACCCAGGGTTGGTCTCGTTTAACTTAGAGAACTTCAGTGAGACTGACCATGGGTTTCTAACAATGCTCTCTCTCTCTCTCTCCATTAATATTGTTTGATGTTGTTTTGCTTCAGGTGTACCGAGTCAAAACCTTTTATATGCTTAGTACTGTTGATGATGCAGATTATTTCAAAATGGAAAATAATCTCGTGTACACCTACCTTATCGTGAGTATATACCGGTGTATTAATCCTGCATAATAAAATGATGATTTTTTTTTTTTTTGGAAAAATCCAAATATTTGTAAACGCATTATTTTCTGATTATATATCTTTGGTACGTACCTGGGCAGTTAATTGTTTAAGGTGGTATGGAACAACCCATATTGTGATGTACTAATTTTTTCATTTTCCTACATTTCTACTTAACGAATCTGTAAGTCACCTGGTCGAATCATAAATTTTACCTTTCCAAAAAATGTACAAAATAATTGGGGGGGGGGGGGTGTCAAATATCGCAAAATTTGGCAATTTTAATCTGATGAAAATATCTTGACTATAATGTACTTGTATTCACATTAATACCAACAGGTGTCCCATACCACATTAAGCTGCAAAAATGCCAGCATAATACCAGTATTTCAATATTTTAATAATTTGAACCTTACAGTGTCTTTTTGATTTGGTGATCATTTCCATGCTGTTGAGAATGCTGGACATCAAACATACAGGGGGGGATGTCAAGGACGCATTTCCTTGTC
Organism: Magallana angulata; assembly: GCF_025612915.1. Taxonomy (NCBI): domain Eukaryota; kingdom Metazoa; phylum Mollusca; class Bivalvia; order Ostreida; family Ostreidae; genus Magallana; species Magallana angulata. Next base: position 38,930,259 of record NC_069120.1, on the reverse strand, counting down.
ATCAACAAGAAATCACAGTGCCTCACACAAATACAGACATTATTGACAATGAAGATGATGATGTCAAGGCTGAAAGGGAAAGGGTCAAGGACATATTCAACAAAAATAATATTAGTGTAAGTATTAATTTTAGCTAGTATATGTTTACCAGTATTTCAATTGATCATGAAGCAATGTTCAGTACATGTAAGGTTTTTTTCTCACATAAGTAAACTTTAGAATATAAATGACAGACAATCCTGGTTTTTTTTGTGTCTGAATTAATATTTTTAAGTATGCAAAACTCATACCTATTTTCCATCGATTTGCAAGTAAATTTTATTTGAATTCGTAGAAACCTGTTGCAATAGCTGAAAACTTGAGGAAAGAATTTCAGAAAAATAAAAGTCAGCGTAAATGCTGTAAGAAAGGCCAGAAAGACGAAATAAAGACAGCTGTCAGAAACGCCTCGTTTGCCGTTGATGATGGGGAGGTCTTTGGATTGTTGGGACCAAATGGCGCCGGGAAAACAACAGTGATTAACATGATTGTAGCAGAGATTGGGCCCACTAGAGGACGGGTAAGCTGTCTTTATTTTCATTTGCAAGTGTGTTTAATTTTTTTTTTTCAATTACATTTTAAGGAAAAGTAATGGAAAAAATGACAGCTAAAGAATTTGAATTTCTGATTAATTTCATATTCCCAAGGCATTGTTTCAGTTTTATTTGATTAAAAGCCAAATCAGTTTTCTGAATATTATATCAATTCACATTTATTTTTGTTGCAATAAAACCTTTACTTGTTGATTAAATGAGAGACATTGTATGGGCACAGTTATGCCTTATAGATTTGACCATTGTACATGAAAAAGATAAAATATATATCTTTCTACGGTTAGAATGTCCCATATTTAATTTCAATGCAAAGAGGAACTAGTAATTTGTTAGAACTTGTTCCTGATCCATTTGATTAATTTCAGTAGAATATGTTTACACCATTTGATTTCCATTTGACAGCAACTGATGTGTCATTCTACATTGATGTAGCACCAAAAAGATGTTTATATCAAGTATTGACATTTCTGTCTTGCTATTGTATTGTAGGTTGTAGTGGGAGGACATGATATTCAGTCAAGCATGTCTGAGGCTTTCCAGGTCATGGGCTACTGCCCTCAGCACGATGCCCTCGAGGAGCTGATGACGCTGAAGGAGCACCTGGTGCTGTATGCCACCATTAGAGGTGTGCAGGAGGACAGAGTCAATGACCTTGCAGAATGGTAAGGGTAAAAGGAGTAAATGTACTAAAATAACTAAAAGCAGAGAAAATTATCACAAATTAACATTTTAAAGTTTTCTATCGTTTTCCATCTTCCTAACATTGTCTGCTAAATCTTGTACATGAAATTGCCTAACTTTCACAATACACTTTGTACTAACACTTACTTTTAACCAGAAATGAATATTATTAAAAGCGTTGTTTTTTTAATTATGAGGGGTTGGATGGATGGAGACTCTATAATGTTTGTGTCAGAATCATTGAGAACAATGTGCTCTATTGTTTCTTAGGTTTATTGAGCAGCTGAAGGTACAGGAGCATGCAAACAAACGTTCCAAGAAACTGTCAGGTGGAACCAAAAGAAAGGTAACTATCTCAGAGATTGTCATTTCTAATACCTGGTTGCAAAAATTCAAACGAGGTTTTTAAGACATTGAAGATAACTTTTGGCAAAAAATAATCAAGTGTACATGAACATGTACAGTGTATATACTGGTACATGTAGTACATTTGTGTTATAAGTTTCATAGAAATAAACATAAAGAGTTTATCCTAAACAACACAAACTTGAATTGCAATAATCTTTTCTTTCGTAAGTGCAATGGTCAGTTTTAGATGATAAATGATAGGGAATGTGGTCCAACTGTGCATTTTTAGTTAATTTCTTTAATGAATGACGCACCATTTGCAGTTAAAAGTATACTCTTTAAATAGAGCAGATCTTGAGGGCTTTGAATTTTCAAATGTTATCAGCAAAAATGCTATCAGCAAAAATAGTCTTCATAGACTGAGATACATTAGAAAGAAAAATAATGTATACCGTACAAAACAATTTTCTCAATTTTTTTCCAGTTGAGCTATGCCATAAGTATGCTAGGAAAGCCCAGAATAGTCCTCTTAGATGAGCCTTCAACAGGAATGGACCCTGCCTCCAAAAGATTCCTTTGGTACAGATATCTAAATTGCCATGGAATCCCTTAGTTTTTTTTATGAATTATTTACAGCCTCATGCCTGCTACTGCAACTACCAATTGCTCATATATTATATAAGTATTTTGATAATGTTTCTTAAATTACAAAAAAAATGATGTTGGATGGTTTTACTGAATTTGCAATCAGATCTTCCTGAAAAATTTGGATGTGATTTTTTAAGCCATACACTGTTGTTATGTACCGATAAATTCCCAATATTTGAGCATTGAATTTGAGAACATTTTTAATTACTATATCTTTATATATAGCTCTCCTTTTAAAGAAGATTAATATATCCTAAAAATGGCAACAGCCATCTAGCCCCTTTAAAAATCCTTACCGCATATTTTGACAGAAACATACCAGTGCTGTTAATGTTTTGACCTTTGACCTATTGGTTTTGTTCCAGGGACACTATTACCAATAGTTTCCAGAACAAAGATAGGGGAGCCATTTTGACCACCCACTACATGGAGGAAGCAGACGCCCTCTGCTCACGAGTCGGAATCATGGTCAATGGAAAGCTTGAGTGAGTTAAAAAATCTACTTGAATATTGTAGTCTTTTATGTCTTACAACAAAATCACCTCATTTATCATAATTTCTCATGCCTCAAGGATCAAAGAATAATTAGGTTTCACTGAATCATACTCTAGTTCAAAATAAAGTAAGGAGCTTTATACCAAACATGTATTCAAGGAGATATGATGTAAATGAAGGAAACTGGTATAAACTACATTATATATGAATTAAATTTATAAAGTGATCTACCTGTAACTTGGCTGTCCTGATAAAGAGTGTTGATATAAACCCATAAAATTTTGGTAGATGTCTTGGACCAACTCAACATTTGAAAAACAAGTTTGGAAGTGGATACATACTGGAAGTGAAGTTGAAGGCAGGAATTGCCCACGAGACCCAAGATTCAGTGGAGCAGAGAATGAACAAGCTCGAGGAATATGTCTTCTCCATGTTCCCCGATGCTGTGATTGTGGAGAGATTTGGACTGAGAGCTCAGTATAAAATACCCAGGAACAATGTCAAGTCTCTCGCCCATGTCTTCTCATCTCTAGAAGAAGGTAATACAAGAAATGTCTTCTTTTTTATGTGGATTGGGGTGGTGGGAATGTTTTGATTTAAACAACTCTATGCAAACACTATGTGGATGAGTTGCAACTTAATTCAATGATTTTTTTTAAATTTGTTTATAAATTGTGTATGCCAAATTATGAATGCCAAGTATTATATGGTATGATCGAGACTCATGGGTTTTCAGCGAAAAGTTCTATGTTTTGTTTTATGATGTTAGCATTTAATTAATATGACTTATTTTTTAAAAGTGATACAAATGAAAATAAACAAACTGACTGTAATCAAGCTTTTCTAAACCATTTACATTGGTCCATATTTTTCTTTAGGCAAGCGGACGCATGATATGGAAGAGTACAATTTCAGCCAGTCATCTTTAGAGCAGGTATACATGTAATACTATCAGTGATGTGAAAAAAAGATATAAACTTCTGTTTTGAGTATATGTTTGGATTAGCTTGCAAAGTACTGGATAAATTACAGTGTCTTATTACTGTGCATCTTTTTTAAGCTGAAAAATCTTTGAAAACTTCTGATTTGTTTTGAAAGTAATTCACTGTTTTAAGATTTATTGGTACAGTGTATAAAAATGACTTTGCTGTAAGCATGAATTCTTAATTAGCATGTAGACTGTAACCATGTATTCTGTACATGGTAATCTTAGGCAGATTGGTGCTAGATTTCAATTTTAAAAAAAACCACACACACAAATTTTTAGCTCACCTGAGCCAAAGGCTCAAGTAAGTATATCTGATCAAAATTTGTCCATTGTCTGTCATTGTTTTAATCTTTTCACATTTTCTTCTTCTTCTCCAAAACTGCTAAACCAATTTCAACCAAACTTAGCATAATGGGGCAAAGGGGATTCTAGTTTTTTAGCTCACCGAGACGAAGTCAAGGGGAGCTTATGCTATACCCTTGGCGTCGGCGTCGGCGTCCGGACCTGGTTAAAGTTTTTGTTGCAGGTCCTGTATCTAAGCTATTACTTGTCCTATCTTCACCAAACTTGCATGGATGATGCATCTGGACCTACTAATGGACTTGAAAGAATTGGATGCTGAATCTGGGTCCTAAATTTCAGATGCTGGAGGAGGTTAAGGTTGTTGGACCAGGTTAAAGTTTTTGTTGCAGGTGCCCTTTGATAGCAATATCTTAGTTACTGCTGGTCCTTACTTCACCAAACTTGCATGGATGGTGTGGCTTATGATACTGATGCACAAAACAGGCTTGAGTGCTGAATCTGAGCTATAGGTTTCGGATGCTGGAGGAGGTTAAGGTTTTTGGAGCAGGTTAAAGTTTTCGTTGCAGGTGCCCATTGATAGCAATATCTAAGTTACTACTGGTCCTAACTTCACCAAACTTGTATTGATTATGCATCTTATGATACTGATGCACCTGACAAGCTTGAATGCTGAATCTGAGCCATAGGTTTCGGATGCTGGAAGAGGTTAAGGTTTTTAGAGCTGGTTAAAGTTTTTGTTGCAGGTGCCCTCTGATGATGATATCTTAGTTACTACTGGTCCTAACTTCACCAAACTTGTATGGATGATGCATCTTATGATACTGATGCACCTGACAAGCTTGAATGCTGAATCTGAGCCATAGGTTTCGGATGCTGGAAGAGGTTAAGGTTGTTGGAGCTGGTTAAAGTTTTTGTTGCAGGTGCCCTCTGATGATTATATCTTAATTATTACTTGTCCATACTTCACCAGACTTCCATGGATGGTGCGTCTTATGATACTGATGCACCTGACAGGCTTGAATGCTGAATCTGAGCCATAGGTTTCGGATGCTGGAGGAGATTAAGGTTTTAAGAGCTGGTTAAATAAAGTTTTTGAAACAGGTGCCCTCTGATGATGATATCTTAGTTATTACTTGTCCTTACTTCACCAGACTTCAATGGATGGTGCGTCTAATGATACTGATGCACCTGACAGGCTTGAATGCTGAGTCTGAGCCATAGGTTTTGGATGCTGGATAAAGTTAAGTTTTTTGGAACAGGTCACATGTTTAATAGATGATAGTACTATTTCAAACTTGCATAGTTGATTTAACTGTAATATGAATGAATCGCAGAGGTAACTTCAGATGCAGAGCTTGATCTCCATTATCAAGGATGCTAAACAATTAATCTTAGTAATTACAGGTCCTTACTTCACCAATCTTGAATGGATGGTGTGTCTTATGATACAGATGCACCTGACAGGCATGGATGCTGAATCTGAGCCATAGGTTGTGGATGCTGGAGGAAGTTAAGGTTTTAATTGCTAGTGCCCTCTGATGATGATATCTTAGTTATTACTGGTACAAACTTCACCAAACTTGCATGGATGATGCGTCTTATGATACCAATGCACCTGATGGGCTTGAATGCTGAATCTGAGCCATGGGTTTGGATGCTGGATGAGGTTTAGTTTTTTGGAACAGGTCACATGTTTTATAGATGATAGCTTGCATAGTTGATTTAGCTTTATTATAAATTAAACGCAGAGGTTGCTTCAGATGCAGAGCCTGATATCCATTATCAAGGATGCTAAAGAAATCTCCTACCTCACTCAAACCTGCTCGATAGATAGATGTGTTTGTTGATAAATGATATATCATGATTCCTATGATATAGTATTGTATGATATGAAACAATATTTTTTGATTTGATACAATATGATATCATATGTTATATTATAAAAAGTTATACGATACGATATGATATTGTATCAATTTTTTTGATGTTTTATGATATGATATTGTGATGTATAGTATTGTATATAATGATACAATATTGTATAATATTATATTGTATTTTTAATTTATTATTTTATCACATGATACAATTACATAAGATATTGCAAAATATCATATTGTATCATACAATATTGTATATTCTATAATATTGTATCATACAATATTGTATAATATGATATTGGTTTCTTTAATATAAAATTATATCATATGAAATTGTATTATATGGTATTGTGATATTATATAATATTGTATCATACGATATTGTATGATATGATATTGGTTTATATGATATATTATCATATCACATGAAATTGTATTATATGATATTGTAATATTTATTATTGTGTCATATGATACAATATGTAAAATATTATAATGTATTTTATAATATTTTACTTTATCACATAATATTGTATCATTTGATAAGATACAATGTTGGAATCAAATTATATTGTATTTTATGATATAATATCATATTGTATCAAATACGTTTCAGTGTCATACAATACAATATCATACTATATTATACAATATAATATCATGTTTCAATGTTATGATGTATTATGTAATATGATATTGTAATATAATAATATATTGTATTATATTTTATGATATTGTATTATGTGATCAAATACAATAAGGTATAACACAATACAATGCCATATCATATGTTACAATATCATATCTGAGACTCATTGTTTATTACGGTATTTAAATTTTATTATATGATATATATTATAAATATGACATGATGCAATATTTAATTTTCTATCATTGTATTGATTAACATATGAACATATGATTATCATAAAAAAATTTATCAGATGATATACAATATTTTGTCAAAACAGAATCCATGAATATCCAAGATCATAAAGTATGATTTTCATATAAAATGATAAAGGTGGTCTTATGAAGGTGATGTCTCATAAGGGTGATGCTCCGTCTCGGTGAGCTTAGTAATCTATGATTACCTATGTTTTTTTCAAATGAAGGGTCCGGCCCTCTTAAAAGGAGAGATAAGTATTGAAAATTTGTTGGTATTTTTTTAAACATCTTCTCAACCTTTTGGCCAGAAAAGCTAGATCTTGTGTCTTGTACTCAAGTAGTGTAGATTCAAGTTTGTACAAATCATGATAACCAGGGGTAGGATAAGGCCTCAATGGAAGGGGTTAATGGAAGTTTTACATTGGAATAAATAGAGAAAAATCTTATTCTCAAAAGCTGAAAGAACAAAAGGAGCTTGTTGTTTAACATAAGAATATGTTGGGGAAAAATTTGAAAATTTTTGAAAGTCAAGATATGCCCTACTAAGACTTGATATTTTGTATTTGATACTTTAAAGACAGTCTAAAGCTTTTGTTAATTGGCTGTTGTTGCTCAGGTTAGCGTTGTGGCCTCTTGGCCTCTTGTTTTGATACTGCCATAGCAGAGAGAAATTGCACTTATTTTTCATCTCTTCAATTATTAAAGGTGTTCCTGGAGTTTGCCAAAAGACAGCTGGATGAGAATGTTACAGATGAGAATGTTGATAATGAACAGAATTCGCTGGAGCAATCCCTGAGGCGTCGTACTTCATCTAGAGACCAGGGGAGAAATAGCTCCCAGGGCTCAGGAAATGTTGTGTGATTGACAGAAGAACAGCCCTGAGTGTCATTCAAAAAGTGTGTTATGTGTATTCTGGTGTATCTTCTAGCTGTGCCTCATCTTATACCATTGGTATTAACGTAAATATTGTATGTAGGAAAGGAATTAGATCAGAGGGTTACCAGTACTTTACTTTTTTTTGGATAGGATACACTTCTAAGTAATACTGCTGCATTTTATTTTCAATATGCATGTACAATGTAGATTCAAATATAACTTGGGTTTAGGTGGGTCCCTACTTGTCAGTTAAGTGACGTTATCATTGATAATTCGATTTCCATATACATTACTGAAAATGTACCATTATCATTACTGGATAATCACAGAGTTACTGTGTAAATCTTGAGATAATTATACATGTATTGCATTAGTATCATTTGGTGTGGGCGTGGTCAAATCCATTAAAGCCCAATGAGCTTTGTGATTGATTTGACCATGCTGCGGCTGAAATTATCACCTCATAATATTTAAGCAATGATTCCTTATTACTTATATTGATATAATTTCCAATTTCTACACTTTAAAACAACATTTTAAAACCACTATTTATGCCCCCCTTCAAAGAAGGGGGGGCTTATTGCTTTGCTGCTGTCTGTCGGTCCGTCGGTCGGTCCACCAACAGTTTCCGTTCATTTTCTTTGCAAAGGATAAACATATTAAAATGAAATTTGGTATACAGGTTTATCATGATAATATCTAGGTCAAGTTCGATATTAAGTATGATAGAGCAATTTTCGACAGAGTTATGGCATTTGGACTTAGAAAATTTGAGTTATTTGCAGTTTTTGCTCATTTTTTTCACAGAGGATGAACATATAATAAGATGAAATTTGGTATACAGATTTATCATGATAATATCTAGGTCAAGTTTGATTTTGGGTATGATAGAGCAATTATCGACAGAGTTATGGCCCTTGGACTTAGAAAATTTGAGTTATTTGCAGTTTCTGCTCATTTTCTTTGCATAAGATAAACATATTGAAATGAAATTTGGTATACAGCTTATCATGATAATATCTAGGTCAAGTTTGATTTTGGGTATGATAGAGCAATTTCCGACAGAGTTATGCCCCTTGGACTTATAAAAATTCCAAATATTTGCAGTTTACACTCATTTTCTTTGTGGATGTTTCCAAGGGAGGGGGGCATAAGTGTTTCACAAACATCTCTTGTTTTTCATGTAGCACATGCTATGTATTACTATGCACTGCAGCCCATACTGTTTTATGGGTATGCTATATGACACGCCCATTTTGTGTCGCTTCTTATTTATGAAATTACTGGCTTCAAAATTGATTTGTAATGTTATCACAAAGACAGTTGAAAAATGTAAATATATAGTTATATACATATATAAACCTATTTAGAGTTAACTGCTTTGATCAGACTTGTAGCCAATGTTACTCAAGTGAGCTACGTTGCCCCGGACCATATTATATTATTAGCATGTTTTCATGTATGTTAAATATACAATTGCTTTCACTTTTATTTATTATAAATTATTTTATTTAAAACAGCTATATGTGCCTTAAGATTTTTTTATTTTACCAAAATTATACATGGTTTATTAAATCAATCAAAAATAATACCGATATGTTGGTATCATTTCAGACCCAACAGAAGTATACTATGTAGGTGAATTATGCATTTATAATATAAAACCAAGATGGCTGTATTATAACTGTGAGTTTATTGGTGCTACGATAGATAATTTATACCTCTTTTAAATTTTATTCTTTTCTAGAACCGGTATCTGGATTCTTTGGTGACATATTTTACTGCATGACTAAATTGTATTTTGAATTGTTATGTTTTATTTAACATACCAATATATATAATGTCCTTTTTTTTTATTTAAAGAAAAAGAACTTGGTGAAGAAGTCTGACAAGATCATTTGATTTCTTTTTAGTATTATCTGTGTTAATTACATATTGATTGCTCAACAATTTTTATTTTGAAAAAAAGGCTCAGGAACCTGAAGTTTCAGGCCCTGTATTTTTCTCATACAAAAATTATACCTTCTACCTAATGATACATGTACTTGGTAGAGGGTGTATTTTTATGAGAAAAATATATTTATTATAACATCAGGTGCCTGTGTTAAGAAAAGGAGCAAATGAGCAAATATTATGTTCTACAAACATTATTTATTAATTGTTATTTAATTTGTTTAGTGCTATTTTTAAACATAGCATGTTTCTTTTAATAGTCATCATTGTTTTTGTTTTTCAAGATATTAATACTGGTATTATGTTTTGTGATTTTTTAATTTGTTGCATATCCCCCATAGTCTTACTTGAGGTGTTAGTATAATTTTACTTTCTTGTTGGAGAGTGTGGCTTAATCTGAAATTGATTATAATGGAATATAAAAGTAATAGAAAGAAAAGAATTGTAACACCTGATTATATCTAAAATGACCCATTTAGTGGTTATTTTGTCACTGATTTTATTGCAAACAACTTTGGACTTTATTGTGGCACAGTCAATAAGTTTTGATCTTTGTTGTTGCTTTATACAATCAATTATCATGGAAAAATCAAAATTAACATTTTGCACATATCGCTATCTTCATATTTTTATCAATTTGATTCAGCAATATTTGATATATGTGATATATGTAAATACATGTATTATGATTTAGATTGCAATATTTTATTACCTTGAGCATTCATTATTTAAACATTCCTTTGTGTATATTTGAATTTTCTCTGAATCAGAATTATATGAATGATATTTAGTTTTACAAATTTTTTATTGTCTTAGAATTTTATATTTAATTTCTTTATCTATTGATGATATGCAATTTAATGGCGTGTATGTATGGTTGCTTAATCAAGTTAGCTCATATATTTAAACAATAAAATCCTTACTATTGTGATTAATGCGGGATATGAAGTTGGCGAAATTGTAAAAAAAAAACGTGGGTTATGTAATTTTTTTTCTGCAATGATTGCTACCCTCATAACCAGCATGAATCATCAAAGAAAGCATTTTATTGTTTATATTTACATCTTTCTTTTAACAAATTAATAAAGATCATAAAAAGTAAGAAAAATCTACTAAATTATTGTCAATGTGCATGAGCTCGTTAAATAAAAGAAATAGCCAAATCCTCTTCTATTGAGTCTGACATCATTATGATTTTTTTTTGTGCAGTCCGTGATTTCCCTTTGGTCGCTGAAAGTTTCGACTGATTGATAAACGGGGCGTGTAGATTTCAGTCATGTCATTTTCTATAGAGCTATGAATTAGAATAAGAAATAAAGGGAATCATACTTTGTGGATGTAAGTATATGATCATAAATTTCATACTACTGGGCTGCATAATGGATGACAATATCTTCCCTTATTAAGGAATAGACAGACAATTCCTAAATCAGCGATGAATTTTACCAATATTTATCAGCCATATACAAGTTATGGTAGGTATTGCTAGCATAATTATTCCTGTATATCAATCCTAAATTATACAGAATTTTAAGAGGTCCGGTTATGCATGTAATAGTACATGTACAGATAGAACCATTTAAACAGGAGTTGTGTCAAACAGCATTGTAACGTAGGCCTGTCTATTTAAAACTTGATTTGACGCAAAAAAAAAAGAAAGTTACATCCTACCAAAAGTCCAAGGTCTTGTTAAAATGGTTCAACATGTATATTTTCATTTAGTTTAATTCATGTTTTATATGTAGATAGAATTTATTATGTGTAAAGTAAATTAGTTTACATTATTAAATTAACCAGGGCATTTATAGATTGAACGCTACTAGTAGGGGTTTTTTTTTAAACATAAAAATCATTGTTGAAGAGATTTTTGGAAAATTATTAGGGTTCCAATTAATTTTTCAACTTATTATAGTATTCCACATGTGTTTTATTGGCATGTGTGATATTGGCAAACCTGTATTTGACCGATTTTGTAGATCTTATTCTCTGTAAATTATTGAACAAACTGTTAACGTTATTTCCTCTCAGGGATGTAAAGTTGTATTGTCTTTTATGATTATAAATCATAAATCAGACCTGCATACATCTAAATGTATTATTAAATCATGATGCTGCATATTTTTGCGTTTGATTGTTATATAGTTTTATAATAGAAGTTTGGTTAAAATAGGAAACGGCATCCCTGTACGTGTCACTTTCGGAGACTGACCATTTTTTAAGCTGACGTGAACCGAACTCGCAAGTGAGCTTATCTAAGCACTGATACCTGAAGTCAATTTGTCTATGTCTATTGCCGTGTGCTAGAATATCGCATGGGTTGAACAGACTTTTGAAATAGTGCTTATTTTTTTCCTCACAAAAAAGCTAGCTGCAAAATGTAGATCTATGGGAAAATTTGGTTTGACACGCCGTGAAATCCATTCGAGGTTTAATAGCATTTGTCGTCACTTAAATACTTAGAATAAAGCTTCAACTTAAATTCTTTGAAACATTATCACCAGCTCCGTAAAATAAAAATAAAGTGGTTTGTTTCCATGTGAAATTGCGACTATGTCTGCACGTGAATTTACATGTAAGAATTCGATTTTGGTTAGCGTGTTTGAGAGAAAGTCTGCGCCAAGTAAAGTGTCAACATTAGTAGTAAATATTGTTTGATGAATTTTGAGATAAATAACTGCTCCTTCAGACTGAGTAAGTTACGAAATAGGCTATTAATCACTGATCAGTCCAAATTTGAACAGGTTTGCGCCGTAAAATGCATTATTTGGTGTATGTTTATTGGTAACAGTAAGCGTTCCGTTGATCCATTGATGTTCAATAAAATGCAATGTCTTTTGTTATATTTTTTGTCAGTATATGTTGTGAATTCTTTGGAATAAACTATAACAAAATAAATAATGTCTTAAATTAAATTGGTGCGTTGAAATGGCTGAATTAATGAAATTGGGAACATGTATAATGTTTAAAACATCGATGGACAAGACATTGTAGTTACTTTTTACGCAACGACAAACAAACAAAAAATACAAAAGGAACGATTATTGAGAGAGCTCTTACACAACTATTGCGGTGATTTAGTTTAAAATTGCAGTTTACTACAGTTCAGCGTCACAAAACATGTACATTTGGCCCTGCAGCTGGGGCCCGTTTCATCAAATGTTGTACGCCTAGTTGTAGTTCTACGCCGGCGTAAGTTCCGGACAAGTGTGAATACCGGTATTTACGTTTTATCAAAGTGCGCATCTTTGCACTGGACTAAAGTTAAGTCAAAATTTTAGGCCTTCTGCGTAGGCGGACGTATACATAAAAGCGAATTCATGCGCGGATCTAGAGGGGGAGGGATCCCGACCTCCCCTGGAAAATGGAAATTGATTAAATTTACATATTAGTAAAATTAAAGGTTATCACTTTATTGACGTCATAATGTAGAAATGACGTCATTGATAATTGTATTAGTTTGATAAAATCAGATTTGGTGGCAAAATATGGGTGTTTTCCGATGGTTTTTCGACTGGGAAACATCTAGCGCAGACTTGCTCAAGTACCATTTTTTAGTATGATGTGTATAATCATAGGAAGAAAATTATACGTTAAAATCGTACTTGAGCAGACCTGCGCTCTTTACTTCCGCTTGCAAAATATAAGGAAAAAATGACAACATTTTAATGTCTTTGCAAAATTGCGGAAATTGGGTCATTTAGGTGACGTCATAGATAAACAACGAATGAGTAATGATGACTAAAATCAAGATAAAAGTGAAAGGCATCCTCTGTACACTGATTTATTGAGATTTATTTTTTTAAACGACACTATTTATAAAAATTGTTTAAAATTGGGGGCAGAAATTAAACCATACCAAATATCGTCCTTTTGAGAAAATGTGTTTTTGACTAGTAGGTCTACTGCATTAAGAAAACAAGAGGCCCATGGGCCACATCGCTCACCTGAGGAACAATAGGTATGATAAAGTCAGCTTAATGGAGTCATAATACAAACAATCTGGACAATGTACAATAATACATGTAGATCCTGTATAAATAAAATCCATTTTTCCCCCCTTGGAACTCGGATAGCCCTGATTGCTGCCAATATTTACAAGAGCAGACTTTAGTTACCGCTCCTGCACATGTATAGGGACTCAACGTTACGCAGGCAGGGATGTCCGCACACCTACGCAACTCAACAAGTACCAATGTTAATGCAAGCAGGGATAACGCAAGCAGGAATGACCGCACACTTGCGCCAACAGCTCAACATAACACAAGCAGGGAATGCCGCACACTTGCGCTAGAAAGGCCAGAACACCAGCAGAGATGACCATTTACTAGTGCTCCGCCACAACCACCACAAGCAAATATGACCGCACACTTGTATTAATGCTATACAGGGCAGGAAAGAGCACACACTCTGTATCATAGGTTAGAAAACTCAAAGATTAGATAGAGCAGGGGTATCCACACACTCACTCTATCCGTACCTGTTCAAGTTTAACCCCAAACAGTCGCACATTGTAATGGAAGAGTGTCCCTATATATGTGCCGGCCTAAAATAATTCATAGTATCTAAAAATTGGAAATCAAAAATAAACAAACTAATCCGGCCTAACCCAAAACTACTTACGCAGAACAACTTATATACATTGAATATTTATTATTGTATAAAAATAATCATCACAATAATTGGTTAACAGTGGATGCATTAATTAAAATAATCAAGAATCAATAAATCAAGGGCAATAACTCAATACAGAAATACAAAAAGATTTTAATGAAGAAATAGCTGCCTGCCTCAATTTTATAGTCATATCACATGTTGAGTATTGCAGTTTTCAAAAAGATCCTTTTCAATTGTTTATATATGGGATATTTTGCTGCATCAAACTCTGAACCTTCTTGTGAGGCTGAAGAATTGTCCTGGAGCCAAAGTCTTAACAATTATAAAGTATCATCTTGCTGATCCGTTTCTAAGAAGAAGATTTTTAAAGATTTGCTCTATATATTCCTATGTAAAACTTTAACACCCCCCCCCCAATGTGGCCTCACCCTACCCCCAGGGATCATGATTTTCACAACTTTGAATCTACACTACCTGAGGATACTTCCACACAAGTTTCAGCTTTCCTGGCTTATTAGTTTCTGAGAAGAAGATTTTTAAATATTTACTCTATAAATTCCTATGTAAAACTTCAACCCCCCCATTGTGCCCCACCCTACCCCCAGGGATCATGATTTTCACAACTTTGAATCTACACTGCCTGAGGATGTTTCCACAAAAGTTTCAGCTTTCCTGACTGAATAGTTTCTGAGAAGAAGATTTTTAAAGATTTACTCTATATATTTCTATGTAAAATTTTAACACCCCCCCCCCCCAATGTGGCCTCACCCTACCCCCAGGGATCATGATTTTCACAACTTTGAATCTACACTACCTGAGGATGCTTCCACACAAGTTTCAGCTTTCCTGGCTGTTTAGTTTCTGAGAAGAAGATTTTTAAAGATTTACTGTATATATTCCTATGTAAAACTTTGACCCCCATTGTGGCCCCACCCTACCCCCGGGGGTCATGATTTTCACAACTTTGAATCTACACTACCTGAGGATACTTCCACACAAGTTTCAGCTTTCCTGGCTGTTTAGTTTCTGAGAAGAAGATTTTTAAAGATTTACTCTATATATTCCTATGTAAAACTTCAACCCCCATTGTGGCCCCACGCTACCCGCAAGGGGTCATGATTTTCACAACTTTGAATCTACACTACCTGAGGATGCTTCCACACAAGTTTCAGCTTTCCTGGCTGTTTAGTTTCTGAGAGGAAGATTTTTAAAGATATACTCTATATATACCTATGTAAAACTTTGACCCCCCATTGTGGGCCCACCCTACCCCCGGGGGTCATGATTTTCACAACTTTGAATCTACACTACCTGAGGATGCTTCAACACAAGTTTCAGCTTTCCTGGCTGTTTAGTTTTTGAGAAGAAGATTTCTAAAGATTTACTCTATATATTCCTATGTAAAACTTCGACCCCCCATTGTGGCCCCACCCTACCCCCAGGGGGTCATGAATTTCACAACTTTGAATCTACACTACCTGAGGATGCTTCCACACAAGTTTCAGCTTTCCTGGCTGTTTAGTTTCTGAGAAGAAGATTTTTAAAGATTTACTCTATATATTCCTATGTAAAAATTCGACCCCCCATTGTGGCCCCACCCTATCCCCGGGGGTCATGAATTTCACAACTTTGAATCTACACTACCTGAGGATGCTTCCACACAAGTTTCAGCTTTCCTGGCTTTCTGGTTCTTGAGAAGAAGATTTTTGAAAATTTCTCGAAATTTTTCATTAATTTCTAATTATCTCCCCTTGAAAACGGGTGTGGCCCTTAATTTTCACAACTTTGAATCCCCTTTGCCTAAGGATGATTTGTGCCAAGTTTGGTTGAAATTGGCCTAGTAGTTCTTGAGAAGATGTTGAAAATGTGAAAAGTTTACGGACAGACAGACAGACAGACGGACGGACAGACGGACGACAGACAAAATGTGATCAGAATAGCTCACTTGAGCTTTCAGCTCAGGTGAGCTAAAAAGGCTAAATGTTATTGTGCTTGCCGGTTATTCATAGTTACTTAGGATCCTAATTGAACAAAATTCATAAAAATCTGCTTAACTCGATCAAATAATCAAAATATTGAAGTACTGAAAGCCGGGCTTATTTGATGTAGCATATTGTGTAGTAAAAACTGTTCGTTGAATTTTGAGGCCATGGCCCATTTTTCTGTAGCTTCTTCTTTGGGTCCTCCGTTCAGCCGTTGGTATTTATGTTTGGTCCAAGGAGATCTGTCAGTAAACTTTTCACATTTTCAACATCTTCTCCAGAACCGATGGACCAATTTCAACCAAACTTGGCACTATGCACCCTTAAGCAAAGGGGATTCAAAGTTGTGAAAATTAAGGATCACATCCTTTTACAAGGGGAGATAATTGGATATTATTGAAAATCTTTGAGAAGACTTTAAAAATCATCTTCTCAAGAACCATTTAGCCAGGAAAGCTGAAACTTGTTTGGAGACATCCTCAGGTAGTGGTGATTCAAAGTTGTGAAAATCATGACCCCAGGGCGTAGGGCGGGCCCACAATGGGGGGGGGGGTCGAATTTTTCAAAGGAATATATAGGTTAAATCCTTAAAAACCTTCTTCTCAGAAACCTAAAACCAATCAGCCAGAAAAGCTCAAACTAAGTGGGAAGCGTCCTCAGGTAGTGTAGATTCAAAGTTGTGAAAATCATGGCTCCCAGGGGTAGGGCGGGTCCACAATGGGGGGGGGGGGGGTCGATTTTACAAAGGAATACCAGTATATTGAGTAAATCGTTAAAAATCTTCTTCTCATGAACCATTTGGACAGGAAAGCTGAAACTTCTGTGAAGCGTCCTCAGGTAGTGTAGATGCAAAATTGTGAAAATCATGACTCCCGTGGATAGGGCGGGCCCAAAATGGGGGGGGGGGGGGTCGAATTTTACAAAGGAATACTGAGTACCCAAAGGAGTTTTGAGTAAATCGTTAAAAATCTTCTTCTCATGAACCATATTTGGCCAGGAAAGCTGAAACTTGTGTGGAAGCGTCCTCAGGTAGTGAACATGCAAAGTTGTGAAAATCATGACTCCCGGGGGTAGGGCGGGCCCACAATGGGGGGGGGGGGGGGGGCGAATTTTACAAAGGAATATATAAAGTAAATCTTTTAAATTCCTCTCAGAAACCAATCAGCCAGGAAAGCTGAAACTTGGGTGGAAGCATCCTCAGGTCGTGTAGATTCAAAGTTTTGAAAATCATGACTCCCAGGGGTAGGATTGGGCCACAATGGGGGGGGGGGGGGGGGGGGGGGTGTCATATTTTGACATAGGAGTATATAGTGAACAGTCTGTCAAAATCTTTTTCTCAAAAACTTATCAACCAGGAAAGCTGATACTTGTGTGGAAGCATCGTCAGGTTTCAGGTTGTGTAGATTCAAGTTTGCTCAATTATGATCCCTGGGGGTAGATGGCGTCACGGGGGGGGGGGGGGATTTTTTACGCAGGAATATAAAAAGAAAATCTTAAAATCTTCTAAAAAATCATTTGCCTATAAAAGCTGTAACTTAAGTGAAGCAACTTCAGATAGTGTGGATTTAAATTAGTTAAAATCAAAATTTTGAGGAGTAGGATGGGGCCACATTGGGGATCTAGTTGTACAAAGGATTAAAAAAAAACTGAAATATTATCATGCATGGGTTTTACTTATATGCAATAAAAGTTGAATCCTGCTGTAGGAAGTAATGCTGGTTGTTCCTACATTTCCTCTGTGGCTGGAAATTCTAGCTTCTTGGCTGGGTCAATCTCAGTAATTTCTTCTTCTTCTTAAATTTTCTGGAGTTGGTTTTCTGTAGTCATACATTTTTCGTTTTTGACTTTTCTGAAGAAAAAAACCGCTTTATTAGTTATCTCACACGTGTGGTGTATATTACCCGTGTGATAACCTTTGCTATATCAAACGGGTGATGCTTTATCAAATACTTCTATACTCTGTCCCGAGTATTTGCTTCCACCACTTTTTGCTTGATATTTCAATTATAGTAAATACCTCTGTGCTCAAACTACGTTCATCCACTAATATAAAAAATGTCCAGATTATCTGTTTTGAAACGCCCCCTCTACCGTGTGTATTCCGAATGGCGAAAAGATGTAAACATTTACTATTATAAATCTCCTTAAGAAAATTGTTTTCGTTCCTGTGAAATTTAATGAGTGAAAAGGGATACTTGTTCAATGAAGATATCTTGGATATATTCCCTTTCATCGATTTCAATTGTATTTCTTTCACAGGTTTGTGTATTTTTATTAAAAATCATCAAAAATTGATGGAAGCAATAACTTGGGACAGACTATAGTTCGAACTATTTTTGACACAGCCCCTCGCTTCAACGCTTCAGTGACCTATTTTCGAAAATTTGCTAGTACTTTTAACATAACTATAACTTCTACAAAAATTGGTATGAAATGGATTTTGTCAAAGATTTAAATTTCAAAGATGGAGGAAAACACATAACTGCGTAGCATAGGCGTCGGAACCGGGGGCTATTGTGAGGGGGGGGGGGGGGCCTCACACTTTCACACTTTTTTTTTGCAAAGTTATACAGAACCGTAACCACAAGATCCTTTTTTTCTTGTTTGTCAAGATTTTTGATAACTTTAGCCCCCTTCCGACTTTCAATTTGCTATGTGAACTTTATAAAACTGCAAATTACGTTAATTATCAAGAATTTCATCCTGACGACGCGATGAAAACAGAGTGTTCTGGTTGTGTTTATATACAAGAACTTACCAAAATA
Source organism: Magallana angulata (assembly GCF_025612915.1). Taxonomy (NCBI): domain Eukaryota; kingdom Metazoa; phylum Mollusca; class Bivalvia; order Ostreida; family Ostreidae; genus Magallana; species Magallana angulata. Next base: position 38,911,245 of record NC_069120.1, on the reverse strand, counting down.
ATGTTTCATAAGACTTTTATTCCACCACCAGTAAGCATCCTTATTCACTTTTTAAAATCCCGAATCATAAGGCTAGAGTTTGTTTTATAAAACATCAACAACTGTTCCTCGTTCGAGTCAATTCAAACTAACGAGCATTCGCAACTTTGTGTATGTCAACACACTTGATTATTCAAGTTTTCTGATCAGTATTTCCATTTAATCAAGTGAATAAGCTCTAAGAAAAATATTTAGAGCTAAAAAATTATTTTAAGGTTTATTTCAGTGAAACTTTACATTAAAACAGTTAGATTTATCTCAGAAATGACGTACTAAATTGTATTGCGCAAGGTCACAATAGCCGCATAACACAACGTTGCATCATCGTTTTTTTTAAATCTTTGAAAAAATATCATATAAGGGACCGTCTCAAAAGCTTCATAATATAAATCAAATTGTATGAGATATCCAACTCGTTGAAATGGTTATATTCGCTCGGCAAGCCTCGCGAATATATACACCATTTCAACTCATTGGATAAAGCAAATATAAAATCACACAATATAGATATCCTCTATATACTTTTTTTGTGGTGACGAACTGTACCTTTGGAATTGTGTAATCTACCTGTAGGGATTTCCCATGATTCATTGAGTGTTTCCCTGAGTCATTGAGTTTTTCCTATGAGTCATTGGTTTTTCCTTGAAATCACTATAGGAATTACCATGACTCATTGGTTAAAGTGTAAAAATAGAAATGGTTTAATCCTGGGTATTCATACAGGCGATATGTGATCTAGATTTGTTTAGGGGACACTCTCTGTTCCCCCGATGACAGTAGCATTCATTGTCCTCACTGTAAAGGTTATTTCAAAAGACATGACAGATATTTGCAGGCCTGTCTGTAGTTTGATGGATCGATGTTCTCAATGTCAAAAATGGATGATTAAAAATAGAAAATTACTAGCCTATCACAAAATGTGGTGTGATTGTGTTTGCAAGGAGGGGGGGGGGGGGGGGTAGGGTCCGAGGTGTATTTTTTTTGGGGGGTGTAGGCCCTAATCTTACTATTACTGTAATATATAGGAATTTTCAAGAGGGAGGAGGGTCTGGACCCCTCATTCCCACCCCTTCTCTAAATTCATGCACACGATGATGTTGGCACATAGATGCAAATATAAAGCCGGCAACCGCCGATGGGAGGGTGCATAATATATAGAACATACTTTCTATGACTTGAAATGTTAAGATTATTGATAAACCTAAAATTCACATGCAAGAAGTTCAACCCCAAAATGGCCAAATTGTACATAAAGGGCCGCTCATGTGTGTTATGGGACGGGATCTCAATTTATGAAACTTTTAAATTTTAAAAGTTATCAGAAATTGCATGAAGCCTTCGTTTTTAGTAAAACTGATACAAAACAGTGTTATTTAGGGACAAACACATGGTGTGGATATTACTGTCTAATGACAGCATCTAGTTTTGATTGTTGTTAATAAAAAATTATGAAAAAAAACATTATTCTTGTTTTTATTTGATATTAGGACCAAAGTCTCACTTTTTGTGAGAAATAAAAACTAGATTGAAATGCAACAAATTTATTGAACAAGAAACAGCAAAATTCATAAACAGTGAACAACAATCTGGGTAATGATCATAAACAATGAAATATATTTACAATGAAATCGTCATGACTATTTACAAAAAAATGGGGTGATGAACAATTAATTAAACAGTTCAATTAGTCAATTTAGAGCTCTCTAACTAACAAGTTCACAGTAAACCAGTTCACATTTTCTTAATTTTCTCAAAGACCTCGCAGACTTGGAGTAACTTCAACAGCTCTTTGTGGTTGTTTAATCATTTTGAATTTCAAGTAAGATTCCCAAAGCAATTGTTGTTTGGCTCTTCATTTCTTTTCATTCATTTTTTTATCCTCTTCTTCTCTTTCTTCTCCTTTTCTTTTCTTTTCGGCCCAGGTGCAATCTTCACACACTTACAAACTTCATTCACTTCCCTTAATTTGTCCTGACCTTCTGATGCTGCTGTCCCTTCGACTTCTTCCTCCTTCTCATCCTCCTCCTCCCTCTTCTTCTTCTTTACTTTCTTCTTTTTCTTTTTCTTCTTAAATTTCTTCTTTTTCTTCTTCTTTCTCCCCATCTCTCTCCCCTCCGCGTCTTTTTCCTCTTTTTCCTCTTCTACATTCTCCGTCTTTTCTTCCTCCATAGGCTCAAACAATGGGGGATGTTCAAGAGTTCCATTACCCCCTAAATGCTCCTCTGGAATATCTCCCTTCCTTTCTTCCGTTTTTTCTTTGTCCGTCGGCGAGGGTTTCACAATTGGTTTTAAATAACCTTTGCTCCCGTCTTTTCTTCCCTTCCCCTTAGGCCAAATGGAATTATACTTAAATACCATTTCCGTGTTTTTTTTTCTTTTAAGTTTGCTGAATCTATTGCCCGAAAAAAATTGGAAGTGACGGTTAATCTCCCTACAGCTCCCTTATATAACACTAAAACTTGTTTTTTCCGGATTTTTCTATGACGTCAGTTTAGTGCACCTGGCTCTCCTGCTGCGTTGCTATGACATCAGTTTGTGTACTTGAATCGCTGCCAAGGTTCAGACCAGGCACCGGCGTCACCAAACTTCACTCTCCCTCAACCTCAGTACCAAACTCAAGACCTTGAAGTTTCCTGAAAGGTTTTCCTCAAATCATCACCACCAATTGCACTGATGATCGCCCCAGTTAAAGTGTACCCCCCCCCCCCCCCCCCACTCAGTTGAGTTGTTACATGATATCGTGCATTCTCGCGAAATTTTGACGTTATCATAGGACGGGCTCATACCCATTAAAATATCTGTCGTCTGTTTGTTATATCTTTGTAAAATGGAGCTGAGAAAGATACACTTGGGTTAATAACAGCGGGGAAAAGGAAACGGTGGGTAAATATTGGATAACTGAAGAGGAGATAATTCTAATAAAAGAGGATATGAAGATCGATTGTTTGTGAAAATGAAAGGGGCGGGGTGTCAAGGGAACGCACGGGGAAATAAAAGAAGAGACCTGGAAGTCCATAGCAGACACTCTGAAATTGTACATTTGTATTATGTTCACTTACTTGTCGGTTGTTTTGACCAGACGATTCCCGTTTATATTGTAACCTCCCTTATATTTATAGTAGGTGTATACACCAATTTTATCCCAGTTTAATCCAGTCCTATATTAGGCTATACCTGGCCGAGTGCTCTACTTTTAAAAATAGGAAATACGTACAGTTTATAAAAATGCATTCCTTATTCTTCATTAAATTGTAATAATTTAACACGTCTAAATCACAAACACACTTTGATATTATTGCACTGGCATACAATGTATATCAGTATTGAATAATATACACGCATACATGCATATTATATTTACGTGATCCCAGGCCTCAAACATACTATAAAACATATAAAACACACAATACCATTATTTTTTTCTGAAACATAGATCTAAAAGTCATGTAAAGATTTTGTTTACATCCATATATCATCAATAAAAATAAATAGATTCTAGAAAAACGAAAATCCAAATGTTTGCTTAGCACATAATGTAACGTTTTGTTGTTGTTTTTTGTGTGTTTTTATTGGGGGGGGGGGGGGGAGAGGGGGTAGACAATTTCAAAATGACAGAACGTCTGCATGAGTCCATCTACAAAAAATATGACAACACCAAACAAAGAGGTATATACTGGCACTATAGTTTAAGACTTGTTGATAATTGACATAAATTTTTAGCGAAAGAAAAAATTGATGGCATACGCAGGCCAAAGGCAGAGGGAGGTCCACCCTCGGCGCCCCTTACTCAAGCGGAGGAAAAACTGTACCAAGCAATGGACACCTGACCCAATATTGTTGGGTTGGTCGGGGGCATTGATTCCGATGGTAATGAAAAATATCATATTTATAATAGGTAGAACGTTGTCAAAGTAAAATTCATATTAACGTTCTTAAATGCATTGTCATTCTGAAGAAAAAACCCCAAAGTATATACAATTATATAGAACCAACGCCATCTGTCCAATCGCTGGCGGGGATCGAATGAGACCACGTGCACCGGTGATGCTTCAGCTTCTTCTGAATCTTCAGAAGAAGCATGACCTTCGGTATCTTTAAACAGGAAGATGGAGGAGATACCTATATATTTTTGTTACAAGTAAACGGGGAAATACAGATGAGAAGTAGAACACTACAATAAAACTTTAATAATTCTTATTTTATAAGCATGTGTGTATTTGCAAATATGTCCATATGATTACTAGATGAACGACATAAAGAAAACAAGAGGAAGATGGCAACACGTGAAGTCATAAAGAATTAGAAATAAAACACCTAAAACTTAAAAGTGAGGCCGATTTATTAGAAATTAAGATGTCTTATCCGTTGTGCAAATTTGTTTTCTATAATTATCCATTTGAATTATATAAATTTCTTTTGTATTTAATCATTTTTTTCTTTGTATTCTATAAATTTCCATTTGTATTCTATAATTTTCCATTTGTATTCTATAATTTTCCATTTGTATTCTATTATTTTTACATTTCTATTTTATAATTTTCTATTTGTATTCTATAATTATACATCACAAATGAAAAATTATACAATACAAATTGAAAATTACACAATACTTATGGACAATTATAGAATACAAATGAAATCTATACAATGCAAATGGAAAATTATATATAGAATACAAATGGAAAATTATCAATACAAATAGAAAATTATAAATACAAATGAATTTTTATATAATACAAATGGAAAAGATCGAATATTGCTACGTTTGACATGCCATAACATCACTTACTACTCACAATTGATCAGATACTAGTAATCATTGGAAGTGTCATGTTGTAAATTTTGTATTTACTGCCACCCGGTAAATTCAAAATTTACAACATGGCAGAAGAATAAAACCCATACATTGTATATACCAAACTCGAGAAGTATTTTGTAGAATTTTTGATCTGCTGTTTTATATTGAATTAATTCAAGCAGAGTACAACCAGGGATCTGCTCTAAGCCCACGTACTAAGCGACTAAAGACTATAATAATCGCATCCACTTTGTTCACATCAGAAATTATATTGCATGGATTAATTTGTTAGCAAACAATCTTTAGTAACTACAACAACAGTAGTGGAAATTAGTTTGCATAAATTATATTCTGTGCTGGAATCTTTTACACTAAGAGTTTGAAGAAGACAAAACTACGCGTATTCGGAGGCAGTTTCATTAACAGAAGCATTCCAAAATCAAAGTACTGAAATGTGCGAAAGATTAAGATATATTCGTGGGTTGAGGAAACATTTAAATATGATTGTCTTTGAGCAAACTTTGTTAAGAGCATACATACAGGTTTAACGTTTAACAAGAACGGATATGGGTTACTCCATATTCAAGATATTCGACTTTTAAATTACTTTAATTTTTACTGTGCTCAGTCAATTTCTAAGTTAAAACCACTTGATAAGAAAAACTGGCGTATATACATGTAGTTCTAATTGTCCACAGCAAGTACTGCCACCAGCCTTGCGTCACATTGCACACATCGTTAAACAGAGTCTACACAAGTGCAATCAGAAATATGGTGCAGGTGTTGCATCACCTTTTCGTCATTACACACTCATCCACAATAAATAATTAAAAGAGAATGTGTTACAAATGATAATCATGAAAGTAATATACATATATAATATGTGCTCTTGTAATAATATAAGTAATATTTATAAGTTAAAGAATTTCAATCGAAGAATGGCCTATATTTTCGTGAAGAAGAATGAGGAGGAAGCTAGCGTAGGAATATATTATACTGCACGCTTATATTTCTTGGGTAAAGGTGATTTATAAAAATAATATAAAGTTAGTTTTGTTTTCTTCCTCCTATAGAAAATACATCAATATTCTAAACATTTGATGTAATGTTGTATCTGCTGATCCTGAATCAACTACATTTCTCAGCGCAACTGTGTAAAGAGTACCTGACTATTGTAATACCGGTGTATCTTGAGTAGGTGGTAAGCACTGATCAAATATATTGAAAATAATTTGACTAAGTGTCAGAAGCCAGAATATTTTATACTTTCCGTAGTTGTGAAAACTGATGTTTATCTTTTTCAGTTGCAAACAGATTAGTAATTAGAGCTGACATGAATTCTTAAAAGCATTTGGTCGCCATAATAGTTTTGATTGCTCCTCATATGCCACTTGGGTATATGAAAGTTACGGTCTGTTGCTTTCCGATCTAGGCATTCAGTATGCACGGACGTCTAAATGAATGAACTAGACATATTGTACAGTAGTAAAATGTGTGAAAAAATAAACTATGGAAACTACAATCAATAAAACATAAAATATATTTATTCTTTGAAAGAATGAAAGAATTCTCCATGTATCCGTATTGTATAGCACAGATAGTGCTGCCTTACTTTGCATGCACATCGAACACGTGTGTTGTTTCAACAGAGTGCGTGACGTCTGCATCTTTTAACCCCGGCGGCAATTTATCCAACACAGTAAATAAATGATTGTAATTTTGAGAAAGTAACAACGTAACATCGTTTCCATCGGTTTAAAAAAAAAACCCACCCCGTTTCTAAATTCCATGCGGTGATTGCACGATCTGCTACAGTGTGTGGTTTGCGCATATGCGATGTTATAAGAGAGTCAGGAAAACGTTCAACAACTATTGAGGATTTTTGAAATACGTGTTTCTGGATATCAGTCTGTCTTGTTTAGTCGTTCATTTGATATTACTTACCAGTGCAGTGATTGTCATATTATTTTTGTTCAAAATGCGGTTCTACAATCTTTTCCTTCCAATGAAATGTGTTTGGGTGAATGAAATATCCGAATGCGGTAAGGCAATGATTAGTGCTATCGGTCTTATATAGGAGGTGAATAGCGATGAGCAGAACAATAGAAATCGACAACTATATGGCAGTAGTCGAAAATATAAGGGAAATATAAGGGAAATAATGCGTATTTATGAATTCATGTCAGCTTTAATACAATTTTGTATGCGTTTAAGTTAACGAGGCTGGGGGTGGCTGCCATTTTAAAGCATTTTTATCTCTATACAAAAAAGATTTTCACTCTAATGTTCTATAACTCTTACATCGTACTGAAATTGTCTTTTTAACGAAATGGATACGATGGTATTGAAGCATTATTTAAAGAGTCAATTGATGGTAAACCAAGGGTTACAAGATGCAAAAAAAATCATTTCAGCTGTTTTTCAGCATTTTCCAACTTTTCAAAGGGAGGTAACTTGTAAAACTCCAAATATTTTGTTCTAATTTTTTCCTTTTATTTCTTTTTTTTTTAATTTCACCATCGAATTTTTTTTTTTAAATGCTCAATCTTTATCACACATGTCTTGATTATTATCAGGTTAAAATTTGGAAATAATCTTGTGGTTACTTTTTTTTTTGTTTTACATATTTGCATTTGTATGAAATATATATATTTTTGGTAAAATTGTGATATTTTTCTTTATAACAAATAATGTTAAGTTTTTCTTTTTGTGTTAATTTTTCGTGATGTTATTGGTATTTTTTTTACCTTTATCTATATTTCAAAAAATTATGAATTTTTTTTTTTTTTTACATAATGTGCAATTTCTTCAGATGCATCAAATAATAAAATTAACGATGATTGTGATGTGATTTTCCATATTAAAATGTAAATTAAGATTAAATGAAACATTTCTGCAAATTTAGTGAATTTTGGAGAAAAAATTTTTGGACCCCCCAGCCTCCTTAAATCAACAACATACTGAATAGCGTTCTGATTTTATGATTTTAACGCAGATACCAATCTTTCCCAAAACATCTCCTTCGCTGTTTTTTCGTTTGTCCATTCTATAAATGTGGTAGACTTCAAAAGCAAGTGTAAGGAGTTGTTCATGTTTTTGGTCAGAATGTTTTCCAAAACGACAACAACCACCGTGTTTTCGCCGTGATTCATCGAACGTAACTGTGCCATCATTGTTTCGAACCGACACCAATGGCTTTGGGCAAAACTATTAGAGAGGATGATAAGAATCTTTCTACTTCGGTGCATAGCGTCAGTGATGTTGTCTACGATTAGTTTTCCTACCTGAAAATCCCTGTCATGTAAGCACAGTTTCAGGTTTTCTTTGTTCTCCAATCTTGGTATCATTTCTGAAATGACCCAGATTCTGTCGTCAGAATTGTAAGCTACAAAAACATCAAATGCAAAATCATCACCACCAAGGACTTCGTATCCCCTCTTTTTTGCGCGCAAAAGGTACAAATAGTATTTGATATGCCAGCGTTTTTTGTATATTATAAAGGAGACAATAAATATAACTAAAACTGCGGAAAATATGGATATAGCCATGATGATGTAGGGATTTAGTGGATGACAGAAAAGGTAACTTAGGTGAAAATCCGCGAAATTTTTCCCTTTCCATTCTTGTGGCAAATTACATATATAATCATCTGGCCATCCAAGAAGGCGATTAGGATTGGAATCGACCCATTTCCGAAACCAAACAAGGTCACAGTTGCAAAGAAATGGATTGCCCTTTAAACTCATCTGATTAATCTTAATGGGAATATTTGTCTCATTTATACTGGTTATTTTGTTATTGTCCATCAGAAGAAAATTAAGAGACGATGAGGCAAATAATTTTGTTAGATGGGTTTGGTTGAAATCACAGTCATTTAAGTAGAGTTTCGTTAAGTTTGGCATGACCTGGAAAAGTGATGGTGGAAACGTTGATAAGTGCGTTCTGTTCAATGTTAATTCTTCAAGACTCGTAAGAGGCTCAAATAGTTGACGCATCTTTTCCTCCATGCTGTGAGATAGAACAAACTGTACTTCAGTCATATCCAGAACTCTTAAATTTCTGGTATAATTGAAAATGTTTCTGTGATGTTTAAGAACGTTGAATTTATTACCCATGTACAAGTATTGTAGCGAAGAACTATTTAAGGAGTATTCCTGAAGAGCAAAATTAGCATCCATGTTTTCTATAGACAATAAAACGATAGAGGATAGCCCGCTGATAAAGTTTCTTCCTAATGTTTTGATTTTGTTTTCTCCCAGGTACAGCTTTTGAATCTTTGGTAAGCAGTGTCTGAAAAATTTGCCTCCTGGTACAACAGTGATTAAATTGTCGCGCAGATCGAGTTCTTTGAGAATTGGACAACTTGGTCGTTTAGTGTGGACGTAACAAAAATTTGGAACAGACAGTAATTTGTTATTGCTCAGGAAGAAAACCTCAAGTTTTGGCATCATCACGTTGAATGACACATTTGAAATTTGGTTGTTCTTGAAGGAAATTTCTCTCAAATGAGTAGACAATGGAGACATTATATCAACGATGTTGCTTGATATTATATTTTCATCAAAGACGACTCGTTCTAAAGATGAGTTGCTTAGATACAGGAAAAACTTTTTGGACATAGCTTGTGGATCCAATTTCAAATATGTCAAGCGGATTTCTTTTAATGTACTATTTTGTAATCCTAGAAAAGCTTTATGTAGTTTCCTTGAATTAAGGCCACTGTTCTTACTTAGGTCGAGAAACTCTAGATGAGGTAGCATGCAGAAAACTAGTCTTTCGATGTTAACAATGCGATCATTTGTCAAGTCAAGTTTCGTCAAATGTAGGCTAGATATATTTTTAAATACATCCGCTCTCATGTATCCTAAGGAATAATGCCTGAATATAAGACTCGTTGTGTTTTCAGGCAGTGGTGGGATATACCGTTGATGAGAACCATGGCCATCGCAAGTTGCCGTGTCTCCATTGCACACACATAAACTTGGACACGGAGTATTTCCAAGCAATATCTCACCATTCCCTGTCAAAACAATTAGTATTAGCACCGACGCTATCTTGGCCATACTGCACTGCACGCGTTTTCTAAATCATATTTTGAATAAATTTAGAAATAATAAATATACTTTCAACAGGAAATATTTTATTGACAGGTGCCTTATCACGCGAATACTTCCTGTGAATGCTTGAATTTTACCTATACTTGTGTAGATCTTATCTCTCAAACACTGTTTCATGGAATTTTATTTTCCTTATCATTGATACCGCATGTACATGTGCGGATATAGGGGGTCTAGAAAATTCAAATTTATTTAATTCTAATAGTAAAATTTCCGACAATAGGTATCGGACACTTCCCAAACACTGTTATATTTTGGGTCTTCCCCCTCCCCATCCGCGCATAAAAGAATACCCCCCCCCCCCCCCACAAGATGAAATTCATACGTGAAAAATATGGAAGCGGTTATCTGTCTACATATTTCCAGCTCCCCCTACATTCAAAAGCCTCTATAATTCATGGGCATAGTAAGTGTAAAAGGCATAATTCATAATTTTATAGCGTATATTATCATGTTTATACTTGTCCTATATCATGATTTCATATTTTTAAAAATTGAATGGAATTTGAGTGCAGATATATACCTGTACGCCTATATAAAAAAAACTGGACTCCGATAAATGCCTACACAAAATGTATTTTAGTATATCTGATGCACTAACAAGATATGATTTCAACATCACAATATATAAGACCCACTTACAAAGACGCAAGACAATGCTTCTAGTCTTCTACACCAATTAAATAAAAAAAAATGATTGAAATCATATTTAGTTGAACACACTGTATATGGCGGATAATATAAAATCCACTGACAATTTTGGCATGAACCTACGCATGCCCTTTGGTTTCCTTCATATGCAGGAAGAACAATCAGGTTTATTTTGTGCAGCTGTTCTTAATATTCCTCAACTTAAACTTATCAGTTAGTTTTGCCTCTCATAAATAATTTAACTTTTCTTCCTTAAAGGGGCATGGTCACGATTTTAATTTTTCCCATTGTTTTATTAGGAACAATGTTTAAGTAATGCATTTCTATAATGCTCAACTAAAGTTTGAGCGTCAGTCGTAGAATTATAAGCAAGTTACAGAGCCTATAATTCTTTTACACGAGCCTTGTCTACGTATCAAAGAGCTCGGTGGCTTACTTAGAACTTAACAAATGACACTTAACATTTTGGTTAAACATTGGAATTACTGTGAAAATTAAAAATGGACAAAATAAAATTTTAATTTTTTTCAGCGTATATAGCTCAGGTTGTGACTATACCTCTTTTAAAAATTATCAGAGTAAAGGAGATGGCTCTCAAAATATACAACATACATAATTTAATTTCCAAAAATTGAATAAACTCGTTATACAGTAAGAAAGGTTATCTTTTTAACTATCAGTTAACTGTAATTTCTTACAGTTAGCTATATCTCTTACATTACTGATTAGTCGATTGGATATTTCTTTTATTTCTCATGTTACCTCTAGACTACTATATGGTAATGTGTACATGATAGTCATGTTATATTCAAACCATTTGCCAATCGGAATTGTTCCATCTATAAAGCCTAAAATGAAAGCAAAAGTTGACATTTCTGCACCACCTCATCTTCCTGTCCGGAAGCTGCTGTTCTCAACTATCTTAATTCACCATTGCTTTTTAAAGAAATATTCTCTAGCCAAATACTGGACGTTAATGCAAATAACGTATTACTGAAGAAAACCCCCCCCCCCCCCAAAAAAAAATAACTTTTAGTTTAATCAGATGTAATCATATAATTAAATCATGATGCCAATTGCATTGATCTATACCACAGGCCAGGGACTTTTTCCGCTCCTTCAGGGTCGAATTTGAGACATTTATGACCATAGAAAAAACCCATTTCTCCATTTTAAAAATATTTAGATTTATTTATATTGGTATTTTTAGTGGGTTTTTTTTCTTCAAAATTTGAATATAAAATATTGAGTTATAAGCACGATTCATAGAATGACATTCTTTGTTGATAGTAACTTTATGAAGATTTTATTTTCTGATGTCAAAAATCATTTTCTGATATTAAAAAAATTCGATAAGAAAAATTCGATTTTTTGATATAGAACAAAAATGATTTTCTGATATCAAGAATTCAAATTTTTGATAAAAATAAAACATATTTTTTGATATCAATTTTTTTTTTTTTTGATATTAACAATTCGAATGATTGATATCAAATATTATTTTTTTATATACATGTATCAGAAAATACCTCAAAAACATCAAAACAGCGCCTCATATATGCAAAGTTTCTAATTTAGGAATAAGGAATCATTCTTAGAGTATTATGTGGTGATTAAAAAAGATCGGTTCGATAAAATACAATATAGCCCGAAAAGTTTTTGAATAGATTTGATCACACCAAACCGTATTTGATCCTGTATTACTCATATTTTTGTAATTTTCAGCAATTGTACGATTAAACATTAATAAACATTTTCATTGCTGAAATTGGACTATACTTTACAAAATCGATTCGTAGTGTTATCACAGATAAAAACACAAGAAAATGTAAATATTAATTTTCGTACCATTGAGATGGATTTAATTAAGCTAATTCAACGAACCAAGAAGAATGGACGCAGATTCACTACGGTGTAAAATAGAAAGGAAACAAAAGGCACATGGACCACATCGCCCACCTGTGCAAACGAAAACCATGGACTGTCTTTAGATTATAAAAATGATTTCAAAATATCGAGACAATTTAGTATAGTATATCTTGATATTAAAAAATAATAAGGCTTATTTTGATATTTGGAATTATTTGATTTGATAATATTAAAAAATCATTTTTGATATCAAAAGAATTGATATCATAAATTATATTTTGATATTAGAAAACTCCTCACTAAAACTAAACAATTCCCCCAAAAAAGAATTTTCAAAATTATGTAAAATTAAAGTGTATACAATATTCTTTTAACAGAAAAAAATCAAAGTACTGAGAGTACTGAAAGACGGGGTCTTGAAAGTTTGAATTTGTAATTGTCCTGGATTTCCTCGAATATGCTTCCAAAATTTATGAGTTTGAATTATTTGTTACAATCTATGTTAATTCGGCTTTTGTATACCGATAACAAACACAGGCACCTGACGTTAGAGATATTTTTTTACAATAACATTCCAAGAACTTTGACAATAAAAAGATTTGTCACGGTCGCCATTTTGATTTTTAAGACCGACTTGTTTGACACGATTTTCTTCTTTTGCGATTCATGCAAAATTAATAGGTAAAAATAAATCCGTTCGCCACTTACTACTTTTTTGTGTAAACTCATGCATCACCTACACGAATTACGATACAACCGTTCCTTTCATTAAAAATCATACTCCGAAAATCAGAGACATAAATAACAGAGATTGTCAACTCCGCCATTAGCGTGTAAATGTTACGGAATCAACCTTACTTTGAGAACTACAAGTGCAACAGCAATCTTTTATAAGTCATTAAATTTGAACCTGATAGTAAACATGAACATGAACCTGTAAATATTTTTAGCATGTTTTATTTATGAAATATTTACAAAACTCTTTATTTATTTTTTAAATTACTTTTTTAAAACTTATTGATTTTTCACAAAGTAATGGCAGTGCATTACTTTAATCGTGTAATGGTAATGTACTGCATTACTTCAAGAAAATTAAGCAATGGTAATGGTAATTTACTGCCCTAATTCATGAAGTGATGGTAATGTAATGCATTATTTTACAATGTAATTCACCCCAAGCCTGATTCCAACTAACATTTAACTTGGTTCTTCAATTGATAAGATTGTATATATTATATGATGTATAAGTCTTCCAAAATGTATAATCTATTATACATTTTGCTTACCATGCATTGTTTAAAATTTAAATTCAGTTTAATCAACTAAAGAGCCAACGAACGAGAAGGCAAATTCAGACTTGTTTTTATTTTTTTTGTACAAAATTCCTTTAGAGACGAACAGCAGTCATACCGCGAGTAGACTCATTGGCGGATCCAGAGGGGGGGTTCCGGGGGTCGGAACCCCCCCTTTCTCTGGGACAAATGAATTTTTTTAAAAAAACTTTTAATGCCTATTTAAAGACAATTTCCCCAATTATAATATAAATACTCTAAAAATCTCAAATAAATGCTTATAAAATTGCTTATTTAAAGAATTTCGTACAGCGTACCGTAATTTTGTTCCTATATGAAAAAAACCCTATCGAATTTTTTTGATTAAATAAAGTACTCTCCTTCAGCATCCGGTGTTTACTACACCGAATAAACACGTGGGTTATGCTATTTTTCTGGAATGCTAGCTACCCTCATACCCACATGAGACCAAAAAAAAGCCTTTTTTTGTTTTTTTGTTTCCAACAATCGGAAATTCTGTTACAAAACTACCGTGTTAAAGGGTTATATGTAAACCATTACGAAAGTGCAGAACTTTTCAAAACTTTCCTAAATACATGTATGATCGCATCTGTACTACTACTGGATCATGTAGCACACCCATTACAGAAGTACCCTAGGACAACAATTGCTTGAACCATTGTATTACACATGTACCATATATTCAGCAGATAAATTATCCCCAATCTTTTGTCATTTCGGATCATTTAGACCTTTATTTAAGAAGGCAATCGATAGAAATCAAAATCGATAAATAGTTCGGAATTTAAACATCAAAGACATAAAAAATCCATTTTTATAATAACTTGTCGTAATTAGTCCGAATTATTTTTTGTTTTTCAGTGTTTCTTTTCTATTAAGCATAGACGCACGTTCTTATTGCTGGATACTTGGTTTTTTTTAAGGCTAGAAATTATGCAAATCTTCTTTACCTAAACCAAAACAGCAAAACGCTCAATAATGCAGTGCACTCTGCTGTTGAAATAGATGTGATATAGATAGTGACTAGATAAATGTTTATTAAATTTACGCACGTAAAACTTTCAAAAAGTCATTGTTTATTGACAAGTAATGAATTTTGCACGTATTGATTTTCATCAATTGGAACCCCCCCCCCCCCCCTTTTCCAAATTGCTGAATCCGCCTCTGAGACTGGAAGCCAATGAAACACCTATTTAATTTGTAAAACATCTGTGTATAACCCGTCCCGATTTTAACTTCGGCTTGCGCATGAAGTTTGGTAGTATTAAGGTGAAAGATGGTCAAAATAAATTTCAAAAATGGCACATTGCGTTTGGAAACTTTAATTTCGATTCCACCATCAACCTCTTCTATTGATTAATGAGCTCGTACACCAACTGAATCGTCAACAGCGCTGTGCATTCAGTTACGTAACTCATTCCACATTTGAACCCAAGCAAGAATATTTTGATCAATAAAACTATTTGTTTATTTTCTAAATAGAATTTTGTTTATACACAGAGGACTTAAAAAGATTTAATGCGTGTTTTTATAATACATGAAAACTTTCTGCACTATTTTCTTACGCGTAGACTCAATTCATGTGTTCTACGCGTGCATTCCGGTTTGAGACTACGGCTGACAGTAAACCAATAGACGGGGTCACGTGACCTCGTCTAAAAATGAAAATTCACTTGTCAAAGTTCTTTTTTTATTTGGACCAACCAATAAAAATGAACAATGAATAATAAAATATTAATCGATTCCGCATTACACGTTTTGTAAAGAAAAAAAACATAAAACAAACTTGTAGATTTTAATGCTATATATATTGTTGTTTAACTTGTTTTTATCTCAAATGTAAGAATTAAGAAGTAAATCTTGTAATTATATTAACCCTGATAACTGAAGTCATCAATATGCAATATTTTAAAGTCCCCAAAAAAAACCCAACTTTATGTTCCCATTTTGAACAAATACCGAAAACACAATTTTGAATGTGCCAAAAATATTAAAGATTTAATACAAATACACATTGGGCCTCTTTAAACCAAATACACTAAATTTGACCAATAACGGACACTTATGAGCGATTCCAATGTAAAAATAAAATGACTGTCTGAAATTATCAAACTTTTAAAAACAACAGCTGACTGATCTTGAATTGTACCCCACCCCCATTTATAAATAACCAAAAACATTAAGAATGAAGGGAGTAAAATGAAAATACACTATAAATGGTGATCGATAATTACATCATTAACACACAAATTGAATTTGTATTCATATTATTGCACATTTTGCTAACACATAACATGATAATTAATGAGATCATTATGAAAGTAATTGTGAATTGCTGTAAAATAAAATGTTCATTAACCATCTATATAAACCAAATATGTGGAATTATTTGCAAAGTAGAATTTTCTGCTGTATCATTATTCCTATGATGAGATAAAAGTTTACATATATACATGTACATTATGGTAAAACATTTTGAGTTGTATACTTAAGGTAACATTTACCTTATATGTAAATGTTGGAAAACAACCACACACCCATTACCAATGACAATGAATTTTTATAACTTTTTTGAGGGTTTAAACAAGTTCAAATCATTATGTATGTACATAATATTATATACTACCTAGGGGTATTTCTTTTTTAAACTAATTCCTGTTTGCTAACTACATCAGATTTTTAGAGTTTTTTCCATAAATAATGGAATGTTAACTTGCAGGAAGAGATCCACTTAGATTATCCTTAACAATTTTCACAGCACAAAACATCAGGTTTAATACGTACTGTATACAGGGTTAATTTCGCCGTGTTATTTTTGCACTTCTACCCTTGCAAACAGTTTTGCCTGTCTTGAATTCGCACAGACACAGTATATATTTAAAGAGCAATAATTTAAAACATTGAAATTTGTTTAGTCTTAATACACCTGCTGACAACAAGGGCAAAGGGAGTGAAAATAAAACGGGGGTGAATATTTCCCTGTATACAGTATCTCAGACAGTCTCCTAACAGTATTACATGTACTAATCATACATACTAAGTAAGTACCACTGGCAAATAAACCCAGAATTCCAATAGTAGATATTAATAATCATGCCTTTGACCTTGTATCTAATAAATCAAGACTTCACCAGTAGCTGTGAAAATTCCGTTGATATAGCATAAGAAAATAAAAATCATGTGACCTTTAACAATAACTTACTAACTTCAATAAATAACAATTCAAGAGATCTAATATATTAATAAAGAGTTCAAAGGCAATTAAAACATTGGCTATACAATGATTAATATTTTTAGTAGTATTTTAATTCTGCTTATGACCTTAACCTAAATATAAATATTGTAATGAAGTATTTTCCATTCACATTGAGGCAGCTAGTGAATAGGAATGATAGGAATTACGGTAAGCTCTTCTTCATAGACCCCCTTATTGGCCCTCTCATTATAAGTAAAAAGGACTTGAGGTATACGGTACATTGCAGATGAATATGATAAATGCTTGGGTATAACAACAATATAACAACTATGAAAATAAGTTCAATGCTGGATCACCTTTCTTTAAAAAGAATTTACAAACATTCATTAGCATAAGTAATTTTTATCATCTGATATAAAAGAAATATATTTCCCAACAATTTTTTATAATACCACAAAAAGTCTCCAAAAGGAAATTTTCCAAGTAAGAGTTATCTTTCTTGTCATATGTTCCTTAAGCCTTAACATTTTAAATTTTACAAAAAATGGGGCCAATGAATTTTCTATACTTTGAACTGACATGTAAGAGCTAGCAAGGTGTAGGGGTGTTAAGAGGAGTGATTAAAGAGTTAGTACAAATTTTTGATTTTAAATTGAACTGGTAATGAATGTTTCTGCATTAATTAAATGTAACATTGTAAATCAAATGCAACATATTGCAACAAGTATACATATTCATCTATACTGTCTCATATTCAACTTTTTTCACACAAAAAAACTAGGGAAACTTTACATGGTAAAGTTTTCAACAAAATAATAAAATCAAGTGAATTTTCTGGATATACATGTATATAACATGTAATTCACAAATCACATATAATATGTCAATAGACTTCTGTTGATGAAATATAGAAATAAATTTTAAAAATCAAGATTTAAAACTAACAATGCTTACTAAAATTTGAAATGATTGGTAAACCAAATCATAATTATGAGATCTGAAAATTGTAGTTGATTTGTATGTGGTGCTGGCAAGCTACATGTAAACTATAAGTGACAGAGCCTTACATTTATCATTAAACTACAAAATAAGATAAAACAACATGAATTATTCCTACTTCAAAAACAATGCAAAATGAATTTGAAAAAAAACCAAAAACAAACAATGTCTCTATAGTAATGAATGGTTAATGTTGAGTCACAAAAATGGAATTTTAGGATCCTTTATGTCACACCTTAATTAAAACAAATTAAGTGACTTTTATAACTTATAACAATTAAATTAACAAAATTGACCCAATTCATCCCATTACTGGCCAAAGATGCAACATCTGTGTCATCTTAGAACTTTCTCGTTTGTCTCTGCATGCATTCTTTGTTCATAATCTCGAATGTCCTGAATTGTCATATCTGTACAAAAGTTAGAAAAAAATCAATTCAAAAAAACAATTCAAAATCAACATGAAGAATATAAAGTTTTTGTAATGATATACAGTTTCTCTTTTATATGAACCTGTACAACTTTTGTACCAACATGGAATCAATCAAGTACAGGAAGTTATTGTATGATTAAATGGCTTTTAAATCGGGTAAATTTTCACAACAAAAACAGCTGCATGGGTCTCATGTTTAAAAAAATCTCACTTGAATGCAAGATCTATTTTCAGTTTTCTAAAATGGGACAAGGCACCTTTACATAATAGTATGCATCTTATTTCTATTCAATAATTCTGAACAAAAAGGGCACTATAATTCGCCTTCACACATTTAACTTTCTTTATAATTCAAGGACAAATAAAAACTAAGACTAGGTTTATACCTACCGAACCACTCGTCTAACCACGTAAATGCCTGTCTGTGTCCCAACAACAGGATCTCCCTGATACTCTGTAAAGGAAAATTACAGACAAATTTTAATTTTTATGATCTGCATGACAAATACTTCAATCGCCGGTTTCACTTGCATGGATTCATCACGTCAAGTTTTCCCATTGATGGAGCTGGCTGGATTATATACATGTATTAAATGGTGCCACTTGCAGAAAAAGAACATGTTTCACTAATCTAATTTGGCCCTAATCTAGAACAAACTTTAAAATTATAAATCTGACAAGAACAAAATTTTTATGAAGAAGATAAGATGTACCGGTACAAAACCAATCAAAATGTAAACACAAAATGCTTCATCTGGTTTGAAATCATTAACTTTACAAGTGCATTTCCTACATTTACCACCCAAATGGACAACAAGAGGCCCATGGGCCACATCGCTCACCTGAGGAACAATAGGTATGATAAAATCAGCTTAATGGAGTCATAATACAAACTATCTGGACAATGTAAAATAATACATGTAGATCCTGTATAAATAAAATCCATTTTTCCTGGAAATTCTTATGTTTATAATCATTAGTCCCCTTTCTAACAGGATGATTTTATAGTCATATCACATGTTGAGTATTGCATTTCTCAAAAAGATCCTTAACAATAGTTTATATATCGAACATAAACCTACATCAAACTCTGAACCTTCTTGTGAGGCCGAAGAATTGTCCTAGGGCCAAAGTCTTAACAATTATAAAGAATCATCTGGCTGATTAGTTTCTAAGAAGAAGATTTTTAAAGATTTACTTTACATATTCCTATGTAAAACCCATTGTGGCCCCACCCTACACCAGGGGGTCATGATTTTCACAACTTTGAATCTACACTACCTGATGCTTCCACACAAGTTTCAGCTTTCCTGGCTGATTAGTTCTGGCTTAATGGTTCTTGAGAAGAAGATTTTTGAAAATTTCTCAAAATTTTTATTAGTTTCTAATTATCTCCCCTTGAAAAAGGGCGTGGCCCTTAATTTTCACAACTTTGAATCCCCTTTGCCTAAGGATGATTTGTGCCAAGTTTGGTTGAAATTGATCAAGTAGTTCTTGAGAAGATGTTGAATGTGAAAAGTTTACGGACAGACGGACGGATGGATGGACAGATGGACAGACAGAGGGACGACAGACAAAATGTGATCAGAAAAGCTCACTTGAACTTTCAGCTCAGGTGAGCTAAAAATTGAAAGACCGACAAGAAGTCAATGTTATTATTTTCATTTCAAATTGGTGATGTTAATTAAATACTTGAAACTCATTGTGACCTTTTTCTAAACATGACAATTTGAACATGACCTTTAATTATGATATTGAGTTTTTGACCTTGAGGAATCATAGTTTTATGACCATGACCTTAATGCAATTGAAATATTTCACTATTTTGCATTAAGGATATTACTATTATGAGAAGAAATAAAATTGCAAACAAAAAGAAAAACAGCCATTATTAGAAATATAAGTTAAAACCATTATTCTTGGTTTAAAAAAAATTGTTTAACTCTTTAAGTGTTTGGCAGTTTTGTACAATGCTGAATGACGTAGATTCTTTTTTTTTTGGGGGGGGGGGGGGGGGGTGGGGTGTGGGGGGAAAGGGTGAAGGTACATGTGTTAGTAAGTTAGAAAATTATGAAGCTGGTTACTTACTCGATGAGTGAATTCTTCAACTTTGGTTTGGAGTCCCCAGACTTCAAATTTCACCTTTACTGCTTTGTACGAGCACATAATGGGATCTACAAAGTCCTGTGGGGAAAACCAATTAATCTTATTAAGATAGAAAAAATAAACAGCAAAATTGTTATTTGCAATATCAAAATAACAAGGTTATGTGAATATTTTTGCTAAAAAACCATACCAGTTGGCAGTATACATATGTAATACAATATTACAAAGTAGTGAAATGTCTGAATGAAACCTGCATGCTCTAATTTCAACAGACTATGGATAGCTTCAGTAACACTTACGCAAGTAACATAAGATCTTTAATGTTAACACTGTATATTCATTGTTGTCATTCAAGATGTGCACCTCACATAAGATCTTTTATACAAGCAACACTTATGTCACTTCATGATAATAGAGTGTCTGTCTGGTATGTGAAAGAATATCCAATGCTGTTTACTTCTTGAACTTTGTGATTTTGTTCCACTTTTGCTCCATTTCTATACACACAGCATAGTTAACATTATATATCTGATATGTCTGCCTGCTGTATGTCACCAAACAGTTAACATAATGATAAGTCTGTCTGGTGGATGTCACAAAGAGTTAATATAGTGGTATTTCTTTCTGTCTTATGTCACCAAACAATTAAAATAGTAATATAAAGTCTGTCTAGTGTATGTCATAATTAAAACATAGCAATATTTCTTTCTGGTTTAGTCACCATACAGTTATTATAGTGATATGTTTGTACAGTGTATGTCACAGTACAGTTAACATAGTAATATGTTTGTCTTTTGTATGTCACCATACAGTTAACATAGTGATATGTCTGTCAAATATATGCATTGCAATATACAGTAAACACATTGCATGTCTGGTGTATGTCAATATTCAAATAACAGTGCTTAAATGTCTAACAAGGGTAAGTGATATATATAATCAAAATATGAGTGCTATCACGTCTGACATATAGTGCAATGGTGTCAGTAACCATGCAGATAACATGTCACAGTGACATGTCTAAAAAGTTTTACATAATGACCACATGACAAATGAACAGCAATGTTGTATAGTATAAATTCCTTATTTTACAAGAGTTCTTAATTTCGCTATTCCACTGTTTTGTATCAATTTGCAAGAATATAAAATCGCAATCACCAATTTTTTTGTTATAATTTCCTATAGTTCAAATCTGTCTGAAAAATAACAGCAAGATTTTAAAATTGGCAAAGATTGCCTCTCGCGATTATATGCGGAAATTAATTCCTTGCATTTAATTAGGAATCTACAGTACTTACCCTCCATCCTCTCTGTAGAGGCCCTCTTCCTGTCTTCTTGGAGACAAATTTTGTTGGATCCTAAAAGTTACAATTAAAACAATGTTACAGAACTGTTACATGTGCAAAGAACATGTATATAATTCCAAATCTTTAAGTAATAATATCTTTTCATTTCCTACACAAAAAGATCTTTTAAGGTAATCCTATACTCGGCACTTAATGGGCTCAATCATTAAAAGCTTAGCTTTAAATGATGAATATACATTCTAGCAATACATATACAAAAGAAAATATGTATGTTTACATGCTAGTTTGTTTGTTATCACCTCTCAGACGGGTGTACCCCCTTGCGAAAATTATTGACAATTATGAAATTTGCCAGACGTCCGTTTTTCATAAAAATAATTACAAATTTTGGGAAAATTAAAACTGAACATACCAAATAGACTATAAATATTTATTTAAGCCATATCTCATCAATAATTTTGCGCAAACTTTTGTAAGTAAGTACGCTTTATAGACCTGATGTATCAAAATAGAATACGAAAAATGCAATGCTAGTATCACGTTTGGTAATTTTTTTACTATTTTATGGACTCAAACTTAAATTTATGGTGTTTATTCTATAGATTGACATCTTAGAAAAAAGATATGGTAAAATAAATTATATGTTGACGGATTACTTTTCACGCCATAAGCTCTAAACCAAGTAGATCCTGACGAAAAAATCCGTAAAAGTCACATTTTGCTACAGTTTTCTGCCTAGATCTGTCAACAATGTTAGATATCATTTAAACATTAATCAATTGACGATTGATTAAATTTGAAATAGCTTCTGTCTCTAAATTTAAACCGGTTTTAGTAAAAGAAAAAGAAAAATTCGGGGGAGGGGGTCAAAACAAAGAAGATATAAGTATACCTGAGATTCTGGTTAATCAGAAACTTCGTTTTTCATTTTACTTTCACAGAATAGAGTTTTTCAACATTTATCATTTCTATCTCTCATAGAATACATATATTACCGTTCTAATTGCTTATTATTGCCATTGTTTACAACAGCGATGTACAGCAAAATCAATACCGGGTATCAAAAACGCTGTGTAAAAGTCGAACCAATATTGTAAAATCCGTATTATGACGTAGTGCGATACTAGGACTACTTTAATTGTTATACCAGTGAAAGCCAAAAATATGGGTATCTTATCATTGCAGTTGAGCATTTCTGCTTAAGAGAAGTATATTGTTAGGAATACAGGAGATCGCATGCATATCATTTTTAAAAATGAAGTATCTTTTTTATTTGCTATGTTTTGGTATCTGCCTATTTTGTTGACTAAGTATTTGACCCTTGACCTCAGCCTCTTTGTAGTGTTTTTCAGCAATGTTATCAAAAGCAATATCCAGCTCTTCCACAGTTCTCTCCCTTAGGT
This sequence comes from Magallana angulata, assembly GCF_025612915.1. Lineage (NCBI taxonomy): Eukaryota > Metazoa > Mollusca > Bivalvia > Ostreida > Ostreidae > Magallana > Magallana angulata. The sequence continues at coordinate 38,888,014 of NC_069120.1, read as the reverse complement.
CAGAGTCACTCAAGCCACACAACTGAAATAAAATGGAATAATCCTCATCAACATTGCCTTTTTTTTTTACTTTACACTATTCTGATTATTTCATGTAGTCATTTTCTATAACATGTACTACACCTGCAAATGGGCTGGCATTTAAAAAAATAATATTTGGTTATGTCATCCTCCCCTATAAATTGTAATACATGTACAATCTATAGTTGGGGTATTGATAGTCAAAATAATTCAGGGTTTAATGATGGGTTACAATTTTGAGGCTTTCATTTTGACAGAGAGGTTGATTCCTATATAACACCTTAATCTGTAATTCCATAATGAAATTGGAGTCATGCATTTGCAGATGTGGAGGAAGAATCAGGGAGGTCTGGATCCCCTTTGGAAAACTTAAACATAACAAATTGACATAGAAAAGGAAAAAATACTGAAAATAGACTTTGGACTTCCTCAGACACCCCCCCCCCCAAAAAAAAATTTGATAAAACACAAAAGTTCTAGCTAGGTCTCTACTCTCTCAGACATCCCCCTCCCCAAAACAAAAAATTCTGGATATCTGCATGGGAGTAGTTAGTGGTGGTTAGATGGCAATGGTGGCTAGGGGTAGGGGGTATGATTCATAACTATAGTTCTTTGCAATGCGATTGCTAAAGTGTTTGTATTCTATCAAACTTAATCTTTTTGGACCAAGAACCCAAATTATGCTTATGTAGGATTCTTTGCGAAAATTAATATCTTAATTCAATTGGTTCAACATCTATGTTTATATTTGATTTGCTTTAAATGTTATAATAACTTACATGTATATGCCTGCATGTGCAGTGTATCTCCCACAATCAATTTATCAATGTAACCAGACGAGTATAAACAATAACAACACACTTCCTGTGGGCAGGAAATCCACTCGACCTCATTCAAATTCATTGAACAGAATTAACTGTTTAAAAAATGTCTTTTAATGAACTTGCTTAAAGTTCAAAAATTTTGATGACACTTCACACAAAAAAAATCTGTGTTTGTATTAAATTATCATGCTAGCATCAAAAATGTTATGAATATCATTGTTTTAATTATAATATACTATGACAAATTAAAATTTCACAAGTCTCAGCTGGGTGATCAAAGCAAGATATATTTCATACAATGTAGCTGATTAGGTTACTGGTATTTAATAAATGACCTACATTCTTACTGCATCCATTGTCGTCAGCATACTTTGTTTCAATGTAGATTGTAAATTTTGGCATAAATGAACACTGAAATGATAAAAGATTACTGCATTTTCTTGTTTTCAAATTCAGAACTCTTCATACTCATCATTTTTTATTTTGCTAAAAAATATTGGCATGGGAAAAATTATAGATAACATTTATTTTTTGCGGCACAATATAACTGATTTTTTTTTATCAATTTTTGATTGAAGGGTTAAATGATTGATGCTATATATATATATAGTTCTGACTTGTGATAAGCTACCATAACCTGCAAATTAAAAAAAAATAACACTTACAGTATATTCTGAATGGATGGCAATGGATGGATATGAATCATATGAAAAAGAAGAGACAAAAACATTAGATACATGTAGGTTAAATAAATGTCATTAATTTATGCATATATATGGTAGCAGTGTAAAGAAAATGCTGGTAACAATTATTCTCATCCTGTATATATAATGCAAAGAAGTATATAGTATGCCGCATTATATATATAATTAATGTGTACTTCACATTTTGAGCCTGCATGTGTGAATTAATCTATATCATGCAGATAACATTCTGAATTATCGAAATGGAAATATGAACTGATTTAATATAAATACATATGTACTTTACTAAATCTAAACACAATTTATATCTTTGATTTGGAAATATCATATCCATGATTTATTATATGCTATACATATACAAAAGTCAAAACGTGTCTTTTTCTCTTGCAGCATAACACAAATCTTGCGTCAGACTCTGACATCTCGAAGCATGGTAATTCATCACGCACTACAAAAATTGCCCTAAAAATTCCTGAGAAACGGTTCTATCGGTACAAGTTCATTCAAAATCCCCATCAGTTCTTTTCAAAGTGCATTTTTCCATGTAAGACTTCAGACCCGACAACCTCCTTGTGTTAAAAAAAACGGCATCTCCATAATATCACTTCCACTTTGCGTCAATTCGTGTTAAAAAAGAGTCAGTTCAATGCAGTTGAAGATGCCCCCTGTTAAAACATTACCTTGTCTGTGTTCTACATTAGGTAGCTGGGATTAACACATATAATGCAGGATGTTTTCTTGGCTCAACAATTAAATTACACCATTTAAACACCAACAAAATCCGAGAATGTTAAACTGAATCTGACATTTTCTTGATCATTTCATACCAGTATTTGATTTGTTAATCAAATATAAGAATTCAGATTTGCTAATTTGTGCAGGAATGTTAGACATCAAGTTTTCTTAACACAACATAATTGTATAAATGTTTTTAAAGCTTAATCAAAGTAGGTCTTTACAATTTTATGTATGCATTTCATGTAATATGTACATGAATAGTGAACACAATTAAACGTTAAGCCATGGAAGTTATTGACATATTCTTTTAACCATGCACTAAGCCTTTTTTATTGAGAGTGAGTGTCAATAAACAGGAACACTGATCCTATCAAACAACGAACAAAACATTTCAATTATACTCTTGACTACAAAAAAGTCATGTGATCACATATAAGCTTACATTGATAGGAAGCACTTTTAGTGGAGAACACGGACAATCATTTATTGTGTCTTAAAAAACTTGATCCAGATAAAAAATCATTAAAATATTGCATGCATATATTATTAAATAAAACAAAATGGATTTCCGTTCATTCTCAGATATTTAATGTGTACTTTTATGCATTTGATTGCATCCAATATAATGATACACTCTGCATGGATTCATTCTGTCAATTGCGAACTTAAAAAAAATGGGAAGGGGGAGGGGGGAGGCACAAACCCAATTACCAATCATTAAAGTTCATAAAATGAATCTCCTCTTCAGAAATATAAAAACATCTATTGTCCGCGACCAATACTATTCAATTACTGCAGAGATTCATTTAGTCTTCCTACTGATGAGCCTGGACATTTAATGGCTGTCATTATAGAGAGGGCAATGAAAGGTGTTACCTGTTATAGTGAATGGGTAATAATTCCAAGCTTTCTCTGTTATGTAGAATATCTTAGGAATCAATTTCTGTATCCAAGTAGGCAGGCGACTGAAAATATCAACCAAAATAAGACATCTTTGATCATATCATATAACTTAATCATTTTCAGCAATTTAGTCATTGATTTTGTGACATACCTGTTAGGTTAGTTAATTAATATTAGTAGCTAAAATCTACATTAGTTTAATTGATTCACATGCATAATTTTAACTGTCATGCATGTGAATGCTAATTCACATTTTTTTATACTGTCTCTTTGTTCTAGCTGCAATTAATGTGATGCAATTGTTATACATTTAATGTACGTGTATTATACATTATCAGGGAAAAATGAAATATTGTCTACTACACCCATTGTATCATTTGTTATCAATGTTTTTCACACATTCACTTGCGATGCCTCAAATATTCTGTTAATTAGTTTATTAAAAATATTTGTCTCATTTTATATTATCATACATATATATATCTCCTATGTGCAAAGATAATGATTTTTTATATGACTGTATAGTACATAAATACATTTCCTGTGTATTATAACATTACCAGTATATAAATGGTGACTGTTTGGGAAGGTAACAGTTGAAATTGACGCCCCCGAGAAAATCATTGTCAACCGACATGAAGCAGAGATTGAAAATGGTTTTCAATTTCAACTGTTACCCTCCCAAACAGGCACATTTAATTTATTATACTGAATGTCTTAATTTTAAAGAAAACTTCACTGCTAGCTGACATGAATTCTATTGTGAACTGTTCGCGCATAATTTATGCGCAAGTAACAATTCATTGTGTTACCCATTGCGAAGTGTGTTGCTAATGCTGAGGGTAATAAAACGGATTATGAACTGCGTCTTAACCAATCAGATTTCAGAAATTTAACACGAAAGTTTAATATTTTATAAATACATACATCTGTTATTTGGCCGGTCTCGATCGAGATGCTACAAGCATCTGTATGCTTGTAGATGAGAGTTTTGTACAATTGCATGCAAAACATAATTTCTCATGCTGTATTGTCTAATATGTAAATTTAATACACATGTCAATGGTACCTGTATTAATGAAACATGTCAATATGTTATAATTAACTGTCTTGTATGTTAAATGATTATTGCATTACATATGTTACAGGTTGCAATATGACACTTGTCACTGTGGGATATCATTACAGCTGTAGTGTTAAGCTGTTATTAAATCATAAAGCTCCTAAATCAATCAAAAATTAATTCATTTTGCTACAAGTCAACAAGTGGATTGAATATGTGCAGTGCAACATATGGGAGAGCCATGAGAAAATTTGATAGTATAATAAATGCATGGCTTCATGCCAATCTTCAAAAAATAAACAGTCAGTAAATATTATCACATATTATAGAACAGGGAAGTTTGAAACTCAATATTTCAATGAAATCCGCATTCTCTTGTGATATGTTCTCAATCTCTCTCAAAAAAAAAATCAAAAAATCTGTTTTCCTGATTAACCTTATTTTCACATTTCTGGCATATAATACAAACCAGAAAAATGTATATGTGTACCAGTAATTATAACTAATAAATGTACATGTATATATATTTTTTAATCAGTCATATTTATAGCTCCTCATATGATAAATTCATTTCAAACATGTATATTCTAAGTACATGCAGAGACAAATATGTGTTAATGGCATTAAAACACAGAATTTAATGCACTTTCATATCCTTATATGTACTTTAAATTAAAAGCATCAGGTCAACAAAATAAACAACAACACAATTTAATCTCTCAATGATGAACTTTTACATTGACAGGTAAATCATAATCTTCAATCATTTGTCTATTATGTTTATCACAAATAAAAATATGTATAAAAACATTCATCATAATGTATTACCACGTGTAGTAATTAATTCATTCTAACAAGACTGATTTTCACAATAAACTCTAAGGAATGTACATTAATTATGTTAATTGATAGCTTTAATTAACATTGGTACATGAAGGATATCAGACCCGAGACATTTATCTTATCTAATCATGTGTATTGTGGATGCCTGGAAGGTTTACTATCTATATAACTACCAATCAACATTTTGTAAGAAATCAAAATTATTCTTTCCATCAATCATATGCTCTAGCTACTGATCGTGTAGAATATCTCAATGTGTAATTTACTGTACTTATACATACATGTAATGTACAGTATCTATTATTGACCATTTACTGTGGAATCATTAGATTTCGTGGTGGCTCAATTTTCGTGGAATTGTGGGTAATCTCTTATCCACGAATTAACATCCTCCAAGATTTAATAAATTAGTGTATTAAAGTCAGATTTCCTTTTGTAATTAAGTATAAGAGAATACACAAAATTACGTCACCACGAACCTGTAAAATTTAAGCAATTAAAATTGAGCAATGAAAACTGACCCCACAAATTTTAATGATTCCACAGTACATGTATAATTATAATGTCAACTAGTGCATGTATAATTCTATATGGTAATAATTACATCGCACATGTATTATATTACATACTGCATGTACTTGTGCCTAAATATTGACTTGCATGTACTGAAAACATATATAGTACGCAGTCACACTAGTGTATAAAAAAGTTGTGACATCTTTGTTTATCATGTGTACTTAACATAGAGTACGGTACATGTACTCTCAGATCTAATGCTTTCCAACGCTTGACCGGAAATGACTAATAAGGGTACTTGTAATATTGAAGTTTCAGTTTTCCCATTTAAGTGTGTTGTATGTTAATAGTTAATCAGCTAAGGACAGAAAATATTTAATATGGAAGTTTCAATCTTTTTTCTTCCTTTAATAAGTAAATTTCTCCATCCTTATACATATCTTGTTGGATTTCATACATCATATAGCTTGAGTTTTAATTGTAGGATATGAATTTAAGAGACACGGAAATACAATAAATAGTTCGTTTAAGACTTATAGTACAAACATATACATAGCCAAGTGGTGTAACAGTTTTGAAAAATATCATATCAATTAAGAATTACATAGAAATAGAAATGGTGATGTTAATCTAAGGTCTCTAAGAAACTCTAGTAGTAGCTTAGGAATGATAAGACATGAGCTAGCTAGTCTGAATGAAAACAGACTTAATATTCTTTTCCAAGACACTAGCTTTGTCCTTGACTTCTCTTTTACCCCAATCTTGTTAGTTTGTTTATATCACTAATTTGTCAAGAAGCTAAAATATGAATACAAATCAATAAACCTCTCTCTCTCTCTCTCTCTCTCTCTCTCTCTCTCTCTCTCTCTCTCTCTCTCTCTCTCTCTCTATGTAGTACTTTTGTGAATTGAAGGCCACCACAGACTTAATGATCTATAGAATGCATGTATACTGTATAGATAAAAGATACCTTACTAAGCACCCACTGGTTTCTGATTTTCAAAGTTGGTACAAAGAAAAGTTTATTGAATTGATTGAAATCTAATATAACTAGTTTTTTTTTTCCCCCTAAGAATACTGGTAATATAAATTTAAAATAAATTAATTTCTACTTGAGATTTCAAGACAAAGAAAAAAAATCTTATATAAATCTTAATAGCCATGTTCTAATTATAAACATAAGGCATGTTTAAAAACTTTTATGAGACAAATTAGAGATTAATTACCACATAAACTTTGTAAAATAAAAATTCATTATTTATTTGTAAGATATAAAGTTTGAGAATTATAGCTCTATCTGCATGCAAGTTTCCAATATTGTAGGTGATTGCATATACCCATTTGTTCACACATTAAACAGTTCAGAAATAAAATTTCCCTACCTTGAGAGATGTACCCGTTTTTCAGTGAACTGCCCCTGCCCATGAACCGGGTGTTCACACGTCTCGTTCTTGATCACCTCCACACCTTCTCCCTTCTCACTTTGTTCATGACTGTGTTTGGCTATCATGTACAGCTGACCAATTCGATACTTAAAGAAAAATCAGAGCACAGAATGTACTCTTTGAATTTCTGTCAAACATTCCAGCCAATAATATTCATGTATTGTAGTAATGTTTTGATATGTATGTATACGGTCCCTTTTTTTCCCTATAATTCGGAAATTTGGGTCCTTCAAAATACATATCAGTATTCACTTCATATTATGTGGATACTTTATTTTTAAGCATTTGACAGATATGTTTTAAAACTCAGGCATGTATATGTATTTCTAATTGCTCCTCTGTCCCTCAAAGTAGCAATGAAGCACTGGCCTATGCATCAAGTGCATGCTTATCGTGCTATTTTTAGGGCAGAATAATACAAAGTGATTGACATGAAAAATCAGCTGTAATTGATAAAATAAACAAAACATAACATCACATTCTCTCCCCCCCCCCCCCCCCCCCCCCCCCGAAAATAAAATTAAGATTTTTTAGTGATAATTGTTGACTAAAACTGGTGAGTTGGTTCATTTTTCAAATCTTAACTTTTGTATGCACAGTATCTTAAAATTTTTATTTGCTTAAATTCAATACATATATTTACATTGCAAAGTTACTCTGCACAAGTTGAGTGTTTCACGACTGTAGACATTGAGATCTATATATATACATGTATATGCACACTGGAAAATTTTTTAACTGATAGCTTTTATCATTGCATAATTATCGAGCAACTTAAAAATTCAAAGACACCTAAAGTTAAAAATAAAAAAGCCCTGGGATTTAAACCAAATTTTAATATACTGTCTAGCACTTTTTTTGAGAATTTAGCATTTCCATTTTTTGGTTTTAAAAAATTGTTATTATTGCATGGGAAAAGGGCTGTAAAAATTTAAGACCTGTCGTGGTACAGGTATATATTCGATCATGCTTTATACATGTATAATATATTTTCTCCTTTTCCAAAACCTTATGTTGATTGTGAATGTTCAAAGTCTTTTTACACATCATTCATATATACAGACACATGCAAAAACATGTTAAAATTTCCCTGTAAGGGGTGTGTGTGCATGTGTTCATGAGTACATTCACTTCCTTTTCATAAAAGAATTTATATGTTTCCATTTCAAGCTGAGCACATTTCATGAATTTATAACCTTGAATTGATTTTTACTTTCGGGATATATTACATGCATGATAATTTGAGTTTAATTTAAGGAAAGAGACAAATTTTATGAAATGAAATTAACAAATATATAGGTTACAGTTCAAAAGACCAATGACTATATATATATACATCCCAACCCGTATAAAAACCCAGAAATCAATTATCTGGACTCGTACAAAATTGAATTTGACCATCCAATCCAATAATAAAATTGATTTTTGGAAATCAATACCAAAGATTGGTCATGAAGAATTTAATGCATTTATTATAAATAGCCAACATATGAAATCAATGTTATAAACATCCTAAGCATGTTATAAATTATTTTGTATAATTCTATTTATAAAAATGCGCTATTTTTTGGTGACCTCTGATCTATTAAAGTTTATATAATGCAAGGATGAGCCTACCTCTGCAACTGTCATTGGCATGCATATTCTATATTCCTTCAGTAACATGGTATACTCTTCTCTTTGACGTTACACCATATATTGCTGTCTTCCTACTCCATCTGCACTTATGTTATATAAAATCAATATGCCCTTAAGAACATATTAACAGTCATTTTGTACAAGGGTCGACCAGCCTTCTGCTAGCTTCTTGCTACCTGTTTACATCAACTCGGAATACATCGGACTTTATACTTTACACATGCTTTCCGGATTGTAGAATTAAATTTGGTAACAAAATTTTAAAATATTTTTGGTTTGACATAACGAACTATAAAGAAAAAACAGATTTGTGTCTACATTTTTTTTTAATTTTGAAAATATTTACCGGTACCTATTCCGTCTTTCAATTATCGCATTTTCTCTTTTAGAAATAAAATAGTAAGAAATCATGGCGGACACCGGCAATGAAAAACAACAAAAAATGGAAGTGGACTACAGTTCCACGGTAGACGAAAAACTGCCAAAATGTGAAAAACTTGCAAAGGTACATAATGAAACATCTGCTTGATAGGATTTATCTCAGATGTGATGGCTCAGTTAATAAATATTTGAACTATAATGTCCCTCGTGACAAAAAGCTTTGTCATACTGTAGAAAATCAAGATTTTAGCTATCTAGAAGTCGTATATTCATATTTTTTTCATGAATTAAGCATATTTTTACAATTTGTCGTAGAATATAAATCGAAACTTAGAGACATCTTGTACAAATTAGGATCTTAGTCCGAAATTCCTCACAGAAAATATAGGTGTATGATTTTCAATATATTAGATCAGTGCTTACTATCTATTCAAGATCGATTGTTTTAGTCAGGTACTCTTTAAACAATTGCGCTGAAAAATATAGTTCTATTCATGATCATGGTCATTACAACAATGTTTAAATTATCAATGTTCATGTGTATATGTAATCCATGTACATGTGTGATGGTCAGAACGGTTCGAATACTGGCGCCATGCAGATAGCTCAGTTGGTAGAGCACCTGACTAAAGATTCAGGGGGCCAGGGTTCAAATCTCAATCTGGTCCATCATTATTTTTCCCATCACCATTACATTTTATGCCATGACTAACCCCTGGCTGGAACTTACAGGTTAACTCCTGCCAGGGGAAGAGCCTGGGGTGATCTTTGAGATGGAAGATCATTTAAGGCGGGAGGAATGTGACCGTCAGACCGGTTTGAATACCGGTGCCAGATAGCCCAGCACCTGACTAGAAATTCAGGGGGCCCCAGTTCGAATCCCGGTCTGGTCCGTCATTATCTCTTGGACTCCCAACCCCTTTACACATGTTACAAAACAAAATCAACGTAAAAAATGATTTAAAAAAGCACCTTACTCCTAAAATTAGAAATGTGAAGTATTCCTATTCCTATCCTTTTTCATGATCTTTGATTAACTAATGAATATTGCTTACCGGTATATTATTACAATGATTATATTACTGTCATGATTATTGCTCGCTAGTTATCACACAAACTCTTTTATTTATTTATTGTGTATGAGTGTGTGATTTCTTTTCAAATGACAGAATGGTTTATGCAACGCCTGCACAGTAATTCTGATCGCACTCATGTAGACTGTTTAGGGATATGTGCACAGTTCGCTAGTGATGCAAGACTGGTCACAGTATTTGCTACGGACATGAATAGCTATATATGTCAGTTTCTTATCAAGTTCAGTGATTTTAACTGAGAGATTGGCTTAGCACAGTGAAAATTCAAGTTGAATATCTTAGATATGTGGTAACCCATATCTATTTTGTTATACATATTGTCAATGCTTCAGTCATTTTATTGATATGACAATTAAACATGTTTTGCAAATTTATTAAATCAGAATTTTTTTTTTTTATTAAGTAATCTAGGACTTACCAGCAGCAAACTGATTGAAGCATCTGGTAATAAATTATACTGTACAAAGAATATATAGGGTATCATATATAGATATGAAAGATCTAACTTCATGTTCCAGTAGATGTTATGCATCAAGTAGATTTATATTTGTGTCCTTCATTAATTACAGCAAGGGAAATTAACAGAGGCACTTGAAAGTTTGCTGTCATTGGAAAAGCAGACCAGAACAGTGAGTATTTCTTTTCAAAGTATCATATATATTAAAGATTATAAAATATGAACATTTATGTAAAACAAAGTCATTATATTTATAATTATTGATAAACATAAATTGAAGAATAATCAAAATACAGAAACAGCATTTGAATTTTCTTTTTTTACAAATTGAGCAGAAATACTTTTGTAAAACATGTACATGTATCTTTTTGCCTGTTTCAGGCATCAGATACACATTCCACAAGTCGTATTCTGGTTGGCATTGTGAAGATGTGCTTTGAGGCAAAGAATTGGGATGCTTTGAATGAAAATATTGTACTGCTTACCAAGAAGAGAGGGCAGATCAAACAGGTAAAAAAAAAAGAAGGTTTAACTCATTGAAATTACATGAAGATGAAAAAAGGCTATTTTGAGTTTGAAAGTTCAAACTAGTCTTATTTCTCATAATTGATCAATTTTAAATATTACTGTAAACATATATTTACTATGTAGTGTATACAATTATGAATATTTTGCAGAAATTGATTATACGTGTTAGCGTGAATCTTATTAAGCACTGTCTACAGTCTGAACCTATTCATGCATTCATATACATGTATATATATACTCATGACGTTTGTGAAAGTACATATTTTAGAGGAAACTACACGAAATAGAATACAAAGCCAAATGAAATTTGTCAATAGTCATTGACAATCGAAATTTGACAATAATCATTTTAAAGATGCTAAAGCAGACTCTACAAGCTATTATAATGAACAGTAATCTTTCCTTGCATGGGATGATGTTTATTTCAGATGAAATTCTTATTTAATGGTCATTAAAGACTATACATATTTTGTTTTTAAAGTTCAAGAAAAAAAATGATGCTATGCACCGTCATTCCTAAAGGTTAAATCTGCATTGTCTTATCTTCTTCACAAGAGGTTTAACTTTATGCTTACATAAAAAGCAAATTCAGTTCAATTCAGTGCATTTGCTTTATAGTGCTTTCACTGCTTTGTGTAGTACCGGGTATGTGTTTAATGAACTGGTTTATTTTTTGTAGTCTGTCACAAAAATGATACAAGAAGCCTGTACCTATGTAGAAAAGACACCTAATTTGGACGTTAAGTTGAAACTCATTGATACTCTACGGACCGTCACTGATGGAAAGGTAGGGAACAGAATATGTTGTTATACTTGGAGAGGTATTATTTTCTATGTCAGTGTTTATTTAAATGGTTGATTCTGTTTTGAGGAATAATATGAACGTATGTGGTTTTTAATTGAAAAATACAATACAAGTAGTGTTTTCATGTTGTATAACAATTTTTTTATATAATTTTGGATGTAATTTTTGGAATTTTATTATATAGCGGTATTTGGGATGTACATTTTATTTTAAAGTAATCAGTGTAATTTTCTTCATTTTCTTAGATCTACGTTGAAATAGAAAGAGCTCGTCTAACTAGAACTTTAGCAAAGATCAAAGAAGATGCAGGCAAAATAGCAGAGGCAGCTACCATACTTCAGGAATTGCAAGTTAGTATTTTGTACAGAATAAAGAATCGATAGATGTTGCATTTAAGTGATTGATGATTCGTAGTGTCCCAGTGCTAGGAATATTTTGCATTCATCAAAGATGGGGAGGAGATATACTTTTCTGTATAAATTTCTGTCCATCTGTATACAACTTTAAACTTCCTCCTAACTTTTAAACTTACCGAAGATGGTCACTCCTCAAGTTCATGGTCATATAAGTTATATTGGTACATGTATTGTTAGTGATATAACATAAAGGCAAACTGTTTGATAAAATGCGATTGTGTACCCAGTGCTGGCATGTTCTAGGCTGCTACAGCTATCTTTGATGATCTTTTGCATTTGACTTATGTTACCTGTTGACCCGAAGACTCTCTTTGACCCTGTGACCTCTTTTTAGGTGGAGACCTTTGGCTCGATGGAGAAGAAGGAGAAGATAGAGTTTATTCTGGAGCAGATGAGGTTGTGTCTGGCCAAGAAAGACTACATCAGGACTCAGATCATCAGCAAGAAAATCAACACCAAGTTCTTTGAGGAAAAGACTACCACAGTATGTAATTGATGCATTCAAACTATTTGGAGTGAAATCAAAATGTTCATTTTCATAAAGCATTATTCATCAGTTTTCTCACATTTCTTTGTGTCTTTACGCAATGATCATATATAGCTAGTCTTAGTTTTATGAGTTCAAAACAATATTCTGATTACATGTAAATGTCATGTTCAATTTGGATTTTTCAGGAACTGAAGTTGAAATACTATCAGCTGATGATAGAATTGGATGAGCACGAAGGATCATATCTAGCTATCTGTAAACATTACAGGGCGGTGTATGAAACACCAGAAATCAAAGAGGATAAAGACAAAATGAGAGAGGTGATTTATATTTTATATTTATGTTTTAGAAAGTGAGTCTTGACAAGCAAATGAGTGAAATTCTGTATAAGGTGATAATTTCAGTTAAACTGAAAGAATGTCAGAGTTATTTGTAAAATGGTTTCTTTTTCTTGTCTATCAATGTGTATATGAATTGGACACATATATGTAGGAAAGCATCATAGAATTCTTTTACAATGGACTTCTATGACAGCACTGTATACTACTAGTGTACAAGAATGAATTGATTGTTTGCAGGCTTTACGCTATGTGGTATTGTATCTGATACTGGCTCCTTATGACAATGAACAATCTGACCTGATCCATCGAGTGAAGGAGGATAAAAACCTAGAGGAAATCCCTGTCTATAAGTAAGGGATACAACAGTTCTACATTGTTTATTGTAACGTTATTACCATGTTTACCTTTCATCAGATTCCTTCTGTGATTTTGGAGAGTTGAGAATGTTTACTGAAATAGGACTCAAAGAGATAATTTGAGGATTCACAAAATCATAGAAATGTATCAGTAAATTTACAAACATTGAAACATCTTGATTTTGAGATTTTACATGTACAGAATATATGTATTCTCATCTTCATGGTGTATTGCACTGTATCTTTCTACTTCTTTCCAGAGAATTGTTAAAATGCTTTACGACAACAGAGCTGATTAACTGGAAACAGCTGTGTACGACCTACGAGAGTGAGCTCAAGTTTGGCTCCGCCTCTAGTCCTGCCACTCACGTGTTCAATACCAAGTTAGAGGGAGGAGCAAAGAGGTGGACGGATCTAAAAAACAGAGTGGTGGAACATGTAAGTATATGATACGCCACTTTTATTTGCTGCATAATGATGTATTGGGAGGTGGGAGGAGACAAAAAAGGGGTGTTTCTTGATAAATGATAACTTACATGACTGTGCACTATACGTGCATGCATCTGTTGGCCAATCAATTTTAAGATGGTGAAAGTCATGTACATTTGATCTTATAACCTTAGTTTTTGACTGCTTATATTTATTCACTGTTGGATGTCAGATGAAACACATGCACATGTTTAATCCCTTGTTTATTTAATTTTCTTGACAAATTTTAGAATATACGAGTTATGGCCAAATACTACACAAGGATAAGAACCAAACGCATGGCTGAACTTTTAGATCTGGCAGAATCGGTAGGTTCTTCATTCCTATTTGGCTTCTTCCATCAACATTTTCTATCTTACTCTAATACTGCTGTAGTAGTTGTGGCTATATGGACCATGGATATCGGCTTGGGGAGCTCAGTGGTAGAGCTCCTGACTAGAGTGGCAGGGGTCCCAGGTCCGATTCCCGGTCCAGCCACATATTTCTATTGTTTATATGCTCATCCCGTCCTTTCTACTATACATAACTTCTGGGGACTTACTGTTTTCCTTATATTGTAACAGGATACGGAAGAATTTTTATCCACTCTGGTCGTCAACAAAACCGTCCAGGCCAAGATCGATCGCTTGGAGGGTATAGTGCACTTTAGCCAGCACAAGGACCCCAGTGACATTCTCAATGACTGGTCGTTTAACATTAACACGCTAATGCAGCTGGTCAACAAAACCAACCACTTAATCACAAAGGAAGAAATGGTTCACAAGCTTCACTAGTGCTAAATCTGTCTGTATATACGTTTTTTATGACAGTTTATCTAAAGGGATGACAACTGTTGTGATATTTTGTGGAAGAGAGCTTCCATAAGCCTTTGTACATTTCTCATGATTTCAAGTAAACTTGATATTGTACATTATTTTGTTATATTTTCATCTTATGATGGTGATATATTGTTTGGAATATGAAATGAAATAGAGTCAATCAGTTAAAGGGGGACATAATTAAGTGAGTGTACCATGTGGTTTTGATGATGGTTTGGTAATTAATGCTGGTACATGTACAAACTAGCTCAAGATCTGTAGCTCTATGTGAAAGTTTTGGTCAATATGCATATAAACTACAGTCCCTGGCATACATAAAACTTGCAATATACAGGGCACTAAAACTAGTGCTAATTACATAATGATACAGAATGAGTCTCCCCTTCCACAATGCTGAGAGAATCTCCTCTCATGATATAGGAAGATTCTCTTCTAATAACCCCAGTGTCTCCTCCCAAGACACACAATGAGTCTCATTCCAAGACACAGACTCTACTTTCATAATACAGAATGAGTCTCCTCCAATCATACAGGATGATTTTCCTCCCATGACACAGGATTAGACTTTTCTCATGACAGAAGATGAGTTTCCTTCCATGATACAGAATAAATATTGTCCATGACACAGGAAGTGTCTCCTCCCATGATAGAGGATGAGTCATATCCCATGATACAAGATGAATCTCCTCCCATGATACAGGATGAGTCCTCATCACATGATAAAGATTAGTTTCCTCCCATAGTACAGGATGAGTTTCATCGCATACTGTGGAATGGTTAGATTTCGTGGTGGCTCAAATTTTGTGGAATTCGTAGGTACCTCTCGTCCATGAATTAACATCCACTAAGAATTAATAATTTAGGGTTTTAAAGTCACATTTCCTTTTGTAAGTATAAAGGAATACACGAAATTACGTCCCCACGAATGAGTAAAATTTAAGCAAACCATCAAAATTGGCCCCCATGAATTCTAATGATTCCACAATAATACAAAATCTTCTCCCATGATAAGGGATGAGTCTTCTCCCATGACACAGGATGTTTCCCATCCCATGATACAAGATGAATATCCTCCCATGATACCAGATGAGTCTCCTTCCAAAATACAGGAAGAGTTTCATCACAACACAGAATCTCCTCCCATGATAGGGGATGCTCCCACGACACAGGATGAGTCTCCGCCCAGTCACCTCTAAGGACTGTATTGATGCCCATTGTAGCAAAGAAGATAGTGGGATGAAAAAACAAGAGGCCCATGGGCCACATTGCTCACCTGAGCAACAATAGACATTATAAAATCAGCTTTACGGAATAATATACCAAAAAAAATATGGACAGTGTAGTCTTACAGATCCTTTATATCAAAAATTCAATTTTTTCCCAGGATATTCTGTATATCATTGATCCCTTTTTGTCACAGTATAGTCATTTCACATATTGAGCATTACAGTTCTCAAGAAGATCAAAATCAACTGGGATATAAACCAACATCAAACTTGTGAAGCCTAAGAATTGTCCAAAGTCTAAACAATTTTAAAGAATCAAAAATATGTCAAAATGCTTGTATATAAATTAAACCATATATTATAACATTTGAACTTTGGTGAATTTAAACTGTTTTCTTTTGTAAAATTGGACCCTCCACCCCATGTGGCTCCATCCTACTCCTAAATAAAATATGATTTTGCTACCTGATGATACTTCACACAAGTAACAGCTTTTCTGGCCAGTCTTGATCTGTGTAGAATATTTAAAAATAAAATTTCTCTTTATATTCCTATGTAAAAATTTGACCCACCATTGTGGCCCCGCCTTACCCCCAGGGACCATGATTTGAACAAACTTAAATCTACACCATCTGAGGATGCTTTCACACAAGTAGCAGTTTATTTGGCCTTATGGTTTTTGAGAAGAAGATTTTTAAAGATTAACTCTATATACTTCTATGTAAAACTTTGACCCCAATTGTGGCCCCACCTTACCCCCGGGGACCATGATTTGAACAAACTTGAATCTACACTATCTGAGGATGCTTCCACACAAGTATCAGCTTTTCTGGCCAAATTGTTTTTGAGAAGAAGATTTTTAAAGATTAACTCTATATACTTCTATGTAAAACTTTGACCCTCCATTGTGGCCCCACCTTACCCCTGGGGACCATGATTTGAACAAACTTGAATCTACACTATCTGAGGATGCTTCCACACAAGTATCAGCTTTTCTGGCCAAATGGTTTTTGAGAAGAAGATTTTTAAAAAATATCACTAAATTTTCAATAAATCCTAATTATTTTCCTTTACAATAGGGCATGGCCCTTTATTTGAACAAACTTGAATCCCCTTTACCCAATGATGCTTTGTGCCAAGTTTGGTTGAATTTGGTCAAGTTGTTCAGAAGAAGAAGTCGAAAATGTAAAAAGTTTACAGACAGACAGACGGACGACGGACAAAAAGTGATCAGAAAAGCTCACTTGAGCTTTCAGCTCAGGTGAGCTAAAAAACTACACAAAACATGTTGTATTGATTAAACCTATGATTTATTGATAGATGAATACAACATTCAGACATTTGTAATTGCATGAAATACATAGTTAAATGAACCAACCTAAATAATTTTACATAACACAGAGATTAAAAGAAAAAGATTTTGAGGAATTGGTGGAATGTTTGATAGGACTCTCAAAACCTGGTCCCAGTTCACATGAAGGCACAACAAGTGTTGTAATTTTGTTTAACAATCATACACGTACTTTCATGATAATAATACAGAAATAGAATCATTATGAGCTACGACAGAATTGGTTAATACCGTCTATTAAATATTGGATACATTTTACACAATATACTAGTTTACGCAGAAAAAAAATAATTTGCATTAAGGTAAAGATAAAAAGATGGACTTGCCATAGAGAGTGAGATCAAACAATAAATCAATTATTATGCATTCATCACAACCTTCCACACCTACAATGGCTCCATCATCCAAAATATGAATTTGAAAAAATAAGAATCCTTTTAAGAAGAAGGACGGTGCATGATTTATCACATTCTAGAATCTGGTTAAAACCTTGTAATCACTATCAATAGCGTACATTCTAAGGCGAACTCTGGGCTACAAAATAATCTACCTACATGCAGATGCAAAACACATACATGTATTTACATGTAAATAACCAAACATTATGTGAATTTGGTTTGAGCTTTTTATGGTACATCCTTCCAAACAATGAAAATACATTTGTGATATTAGCTAAAACACTTTACTTCCTTCTTTTAAAGCATTAAAAATTATGACATTTAAAACATTTACTTTCAGCAACAGAAACTAAAAGCCCCAGAAAACTTTACATACAAACAATGTGTAGGATCCATAGTACCTTGCATTACTTATCTTTTAAATATCGATTCTTAATTATATCTATAATTTCTTTTGAGTTTCTTTATCCATTCTGACATTCTCGGTTACATACAGCAACTATCTAAAGACAAAAAGCCCATGACCAATTGTATATTTAATTTTCTTTCTTAATTAAAAACTATAATTTTGGTCCAAAAAATATAAAGGAGGAAAATCCCATTTGTGTTCCCAAAACACTAGCAAGCATTATCTAAAGCTACATGTAAAATAGCATGATCCCAAGCTCCTGAACTCTGGAGCTGTTAGCCATTTGTCAGATGTTATACTGTATGTGAAAATAATTTTAATATTTACATGTACAATATGTAATCACAATAAACAAGATAAAAGATTTTAAAAAGATGGATTGTACAATATTCAAGAATGACATAATTATAGAGACTTAATAAATTTGTTAAAATTTATTTTTAAAAAATGACCAAGTATACTTCGACAAACTCTGATCATATTAATTTCTGGTTAAAACATAAACATGTAAATATTATTAATTATGAAATACATATACTTCATTTAAGAATCTTTCCATTTTCCATCCAGTTAAAATTGAACATTTGGCATTACAATGTACTTTGTTATCAATAGACACCAATGTATAAATGATTTGGTATATTCTCCTTTTCATCTATGAAAAGCAATCGTTTAATTAATATTAATAGTTCGTTTCTGTCAATCTATATTGCACTCATGCAAATAAAAGTTGAAATTCATTCATAATGAAAATTAACAACAAAATACAGGTACCAATGAGTATACATGTAGGTAAACAAAAAGGGAACAAACTTTAACATATGAAAGGTAGAATTACATTGTAATAACTATATACCGTAAATGTGAACCTTTCATCTGTGTATATATAAGCATCTTTAACATGAACACACATGTTGTGAAAATCTTGACATAACATTTACTTAATGGTTTGACAAAGTTTCCTTACATATATATATATTCTGGCAAGATATTGTTGCATATTAAAAGAATTAATATACAAATGTACTCAACATCCATAAAATCACAACATACCTTACATGATCTGCACCAATAAAATGGTTGATGGATTTTAGTTAGTTCATGTATGGGAGACATTTTGCCAAAAAAAAAAATTAATTTGTTGGTTTTTATTTTTTCAAGGTTTATTTTAAAAAAGAAAAGACGAGACAACATACTGTATGGTGGACATTGAACACCTGTAAAGTTACTCCATAAACAGTATTAAGTACCAGTATTTATGCCTATACATGTATGTCATTCAATCTTTAAAAACATATTGTCTCTATCTCCATCAATCTCCATAGAATTTCTTGTTTCCAAAAAAAAAAAAATTATAGTTATCGATAATTGCATAGTACATTTGATATGCTTTTGAAAATCTCTCTCTCTGCAGATATAAAAATAAAAATTGTCTATTAATAGTTGCAAGAATATTCAAATAAAATATTTCTCTAAAACTGTGTATAAAATTGTCACAAATACCAGTACGTACATGTACATGTATTCTCATTCAAGTAAATTTTATACATTGTACATTGATTGAATTCAATGCAATATGAACAAATTTATCAACAAGGTTATGAAGCGTACATATATTTGGTTATATGGCAACCACCCCAAGATGCATTTGGAAAGGCTTTGATAAAAATTGTTCTACTGAAAAAGTAATCGCTTATATTAGAAGCAGAAATGGCAACCATATTTAATGTAGCACCATTCCAACAAAACAACTTTCTTCTGATTCTTGCTCCCACATTCAAACACATGGTACAAAATAAAATTAAACAATCAAAAGAATAATCAAATAAAGACAAAGAAATGAAAGAAATAGTCTGGTTATAGCTGACCCGTTAATGTAATGGAATGAAAATAAACACAAAAAAATGTTTGGAGTTTTGAGCTTTGCAATTTGTTGGAATGGTATCAAAACACAAGAAAAGACTGTATATATTGGTTGTAAAAAAAATTTGTGAGCAAAACAAGTCAAAAATAGCTTTGATAATAGAGAGAAACTGAAATAAAACAATCTTATTAGTTTAAACAAGAAGAAAAAAAATTGGTTGTCAAATAAATTGAGAGAAAAAATTAAAAAGATTCTCATATTAAGTGAAAATGTATTTACCAATGCAATATATTTCACACTAAAGCAACAGTTGGACTTCATGCAACATCTATTTTATCTAGATTGATATTATAAATCATCCTTGAAAAAAATCGGATAACTGGTTAAAAAAAGGAAAATCCAATGTGACAACAATGAACAAGGTACTGGATTTTCCTCGAAGAGAAACAACAATCAAACGGATGATCTCTCTCTCTCTCTCTCTCTCTCTCTCTCTCTCTCTCTCTCTCTCTCTCTCTCTCTCTCTCCTACACTGGTAAACTTCTTGGGCATTGTGGATTTTGTTTGAGAGATATATATAATATCACAGCTGATCCTTGTAATTAATTCTTCTGGTAATTCCTAATTCCTAGAAGTTAGTTTTGGTCACCAGTCTCCGGATCTGCAAGAATAAAAAAAAAAATCTTCGTTAATAAAATCGAATTATTTGAGAATCATACTTCACAATTATTTTCATTTTTTAATAATCCACAGGAATCACTGACAATGCATGCATTTTTCATTATTATTTTAATTGAAATTATAATTATAGTTTTTTGTAAGATAGGACACATACACAAATGTTCATGTTATATTGTTATATATTATTTTTTGAAAATTATTTTTTTATTTTTTTTTTTACATGAAACAGATTTTTGTGTTTTTGCCAATTCTCTTTTTTATCCTTTTGAAAATGTTAATCAAAAGTATGCATGCAAAATGTTACTGCCTTTAAGTTTGAATGAAGAATGTCAATATCAAAATAACATGTTAATTGAATAAAAAAAACTTTGAGCACCCCTTCCCATTCCCTCTTCAAATAAAACAGAGATGTCCAAAATCTTCACTTTATCATTAGCTTGTAGATTAGACAGCATTAATGGAACATAAGTGACCCCAAAATGTTGACAGATGAGCTTTCTAAGTAAATAAAACTTCTGCCTTCACATTTTAATCTTAAGGAAACTGAATACCAATTAAATTTTATCCTTATTGTTACATGTATCAATCTAGCCCTTACCTACATACATACATGCAAGTACATGTACAATAAAATATATAAATAAAAGCAATCTCAAGCTGGTGTATATCGACGATTTACAGGGATTGATATCTCAAGCAATCTAAAAACCTTTAAACTAGGATATTTAGGGGAGAGGAATAAATAAGATGTATCGATGGAGAACATTCATTTCTTGTTTTACATTACATACATGTACTGAAATTAGCCTCGTGCAATAAAGGTAAAAATACTTAGCAGGAGAGCTACTCCACTTAAGATAATTATTTTCCAGATCATTTCAAACTTATAATTAATCTCTTTTTTTAATTTCTCTACAGTGTTCGTTGGGCAATAACAATTTCATTGTGTCAAGGGTTGTTTGCTAGTCTCGATCTGCATCCCCAAACCCCTTGCTGACATCATGTTAAACATCTGAGTAAAAATATCAAACTCCAGTCAAAGCCACTAACAAATTCGTAAATTAATTTGAAAAAATAGAATTCAAATGTGCTACTTTATGACAACAACATGTTAACTATTGCAGACTATAAACAAAACTTTTGTGCTTACGGTATATACCAACCATGCAAATGTGATGTCTGACTTTAGAATCTAAAACTTTTGACCTTCATTCAATTATATATAAAATTCATGTAAAGCTCCATGAAATGTGAACAAAATGACTATTCCTTATCAAATTTTACCCAAAGAAAAATCCACCATGGTCTATCAAATCAAATACAATTACTAGGGAAAAAGGGGAGATAAATGTTGTCTTAACTTAATGATTTGACTTTTGGAATTTGAAAATTATTTGAAATGATTTACTATGGACTATGAAACTGAGCATGCATAATAGTCTACGAGTGACAAATAAAATAGTGATATAAGTAAAGGATTGTGATGTTATTATGAACTTATTATCTGCCATTGGAACAGCTGAAAGACAAAAAAGGTGAAGAATGCACAGGTGGACATAATGGTTAAAAAAAAAACTGAATGAGGAGAAAAATACAGGTCTATCACTGTACAATTTACAGAAAAAAGATAAATGTGTAGATGCACATACAAGGAAAAAAAACTCTTTTTAAAAAATAGTGAAATGTTTTATGCAGATTTACAAAAAAAAAAATCTGAACCCCCCCCCGACAATGGAAATTTCTACATAAACTCATGCTGCAGGCCAATATGCACTTTTCAAATATTTACATTCTTTTTCTTTATTCTACATGTTTATATAATTATAGTGGATATATGTTCATCCAGGTAATGTGCAAGAAAGCATATATACTTTAAAAGTCCTCATTACCAATACTAAGTAATATATCTGTTAATAATAGCATATGATATAGTTTTACAAATGTTTAATAGTACTTGCATTCTACAAAACGACTACTTACAGAGCAGATAATTAGTATCGGTTCTTTGTGGGTGGTAGCACAGGGTATCCGTCACGATGCCCTGGGCTAGGGTAGTGTCGTGAATCGTGATAGGAAGGAGGGGGGTAGTCTCTCTCACCCTGCCTGTAATAAGGGTCCCCTCGACTGCCCTGATAATCGTCACGGCGATAATCATCACGGTATTGATTTCCACGGTGATAATCGTCACGGCGATCATTGTAGTAGCCTGGGTTGACCTCCCCATTGTTTGACCGTGCATATCCACCATTGGGAGGGCTAGGATGAGAGAAGCAAAAGGTCATACCCCCGGTTTTTTTTGGGTTTTTTTCATTAGCAGAGGGTAACAGTTATAAAGTTATCACTATAATCATTAGTGGTTTTGGGAAACGGAGAGAAATTGAGAAATTCTAAACTAGATAGGTATCGTGAATTTTGGAAGAAAATGACAAAATCTGCTCATATACATGTAATGAAACCCAAAAAAATGTTAAAATAAAAATTCACCAAAGCTATAAGAATAACACTAGCAGATATAAACAATAAGTACTAGGTTTTTTTTTAAACTACTGTGCATTTACATGTGTTTTTAATTATTGATTATGAATTAAAAAGTTTTTTAAGACGATATTTTAATGAAAAAATGAATTACATGAGAAACGAAAACAATCAGATGGTGACAATTTTGTTAATAAAAGAGGCACAAACTAGTGGAATACCCAAAACCACAAACAATATTATACTGTCACCAAACAGCTGAACGAAGAGTGCAATAAACTCACGAGGTCAGTGGAATGTTGTCTTGGTGCCCGTAGGTCTCCATCATTCTGTAACATTCAATTAATCAAATCAATCAATCGATCAATCTATCCATCAATATCCAATGTACCAATTCCAACTAACATTTACTGTTGTACTGTGGAATCATTTTCATTTGTGGGGGTCAATGTTCGTGGGTAGCCAATATTTTCCTGCTTCATGGGGACGTAACTTTATTGGTACACGTAGTGTAATCGGATAATTTCAATCAATATTAAACAAATAATTGTGTATAGGTTCGTAGGTTTGTAAATTTGTGGACAAGGGTTACTCATGAAAGCCACGAAGATTGGTCCCCCACAAACAATGATAATTCCAAAGTATTTCAGCAAATATGTACCATAACATGTAATATATGCCAAGGTAAATACATGTAAGAGCAACAACTCAAGAGAAGTTCAAAAATTTATTTTTTAAAATCTTATTTACCTGAGCCCTGTTTATCTCTCATTCTATTCAAATCATTGAGTATGAACGTGTACCATATATAGTAATCGAAATGTAATTTTAATTAATCAAGGAACATAGTTTTAAGTTCAAACTCTGCCATATTTAAGATTTTCTAAAAACTTTAAATGAAATTATATTAATGATTGAAAAATACCCAACTTCTGTACTACAAATTAATATCTTCTACACCTTGTGAGGTGTAAAATAACCTGGTATAAGTTAAGGTGAACTTACGGACTATCAAAGTCCTGGTGCTCCTGCTTTTGCCGACTCTTCTTCTTGGCGTCGTGCAATTCTTTGTCAAATGGGTCCTCTCTCTGGTACATGTTTGCCAGCAACAAGGCAAAGACTATGCTTGGAATTGAGAAAAATATTCCCCAGCCCAATCCAAACCAGAATGTATTCTAGGAGAGAGTATTAAAGGAAATCATCGTTTTTACTTTAGCTTGAGTGTTAAGTTTGGGCATACATCATTTTTTGTCAAAAATAACTCACTACCTATAGAAAAACTGGATAATGAAACACATATACATACATGTATATATATATATTGTTTAAGATATACTAAAAACAAAAATTTTTCAAAATGATTTTTAAAAATAAGTTAAATACATGTAAATATATCATATGTATGTCTGTTGACTCTTTCTTTCCAATATTAGTCACGTGCATACATTCTAGTGTGTGGTTTTTTTTCAATTAATATTTTCACAGCACTTGACCATATGATAATATTCATGTACATGAATTTAATTCTAAAGCCCAATTGTTGCTATACTTACAAAAGGATTAAGAACAACCACACAGACTGAATCTGTCAAGGTCTGGGCAGCATTGTACAGACGCCTACACTCTCCAGCATTCTTTGTCACCTGTTGAATTTAAAGGAACCCATTTGATGAATCAAATATTCTTCATTAAACATATTCAAGGTACACCTTATCATATGTAAATGAATCAAATCTACACTTACAGTCTTTGCATGTTCTATCCCACTCTTGACAACATTTGTGACATTTACAACTGTTTTGTTCAACTCCTGCAAGGAAAATCAATAAAATAAATTAAAACAAGCATTCTGAGAGTATTGCATAAGCAATACACGTCCCCTACTGGTTTGTCGAAATTGTGAAAACAATGCACTGTTATGCAGAATATCGAACCCGAACATTAAAAAAATTGGAATATAAAAAATTCATTTTCTTGAAAATTTGTCAACCATGCAGACGCTACAAAAGTGTAAACTTGATCTGTACTTTGACATTTTCAAGCTGTTCAGCAAATGTCATATTATTCCTCAAACGCATAATGAAAAAAAAGTGTGGAAAACTGAAGTGGGACAGACAGACGGACGCAGAGGAAAGCTGTCCCCTCCGGTAAAAACCGATAGGGGACTAATAAAAAACAGCACACTGTACTTTTCATATATCTCATTTGTAGGGGTGCATTAAGTCAAGTATTTTGCAAGAAAAGGATGGAGAATTGTACAGATAAAAAAACAACTTTAACAAACTTCTCACCAGCTATAATGAAATTAGAGCATCATAACAAGAGGCCCAGGGGCCACATCACTCACCAGAACAACAAAAGCTGATAAAATCAGCATTACAGTGTCAAATTCAAAATATGTCGACAAATAAGTACAGTAAATCTTGCACAAAAAGCTAAAAAAATCTGTCAGTTTTAATCCACATATTTTTATGGTAAATACCAAGTCCCTTTAAAAATTTGTTGTTTTAGTATTTTTGAGAAGATTTTTCTCTATTTCTTTGCATTAGTAGTGATTTGAAAATTCCCCATTTGTGGCCCCACTTTTCTTCAGGGAATAATGGTTTAATCAAACTTTAATCTGCACAACCTACATGTATGCTTTCACACAAGTTTCAGCTTTTTTGGCTGAATGCTTTTCCAGAATATTTTTAAAGGGGAAGGAAAGTCAAAAACACATTTTATTGTATTTACTGAAGGTTGACATGATGTAGAACTCTTCTGTATGAAAAACAAAAAAAAATTATTATTTTGATGTCACACCATCTATTCCGGTTTGGTTTACATATACAATGTACACAGTGCTCTAAATAGAACGCTGGTTTATGCCTTTCTGTTACTGAAGTAATCGACTGAACAAAAATGATAATGTTTAGGTTCACACGTCAATCTATTTAAAAGAATTAATACATGTATGCATTTTTATTAAATAATCTGCTATCATTCAAAGTTGAAAATGGCCTTGAGTAGATTTTTACTCCAAGTCAAGTTCTTCACTAACTAAATAAGTATCTTATCTCATTTGGCCCCGATCACGACTGAAGACGGGATGAGGCAACGCACTTTGAAATAATTTTTCGTTATAAGTGTAGACCAACATTTTTTAACATTATGACTCTTATAAAACTCACTTTGAAAAAATATATTCTTAAATTTTTTTTTTTAAACATTTAAATATATAGTTTTGTTTATACCGTATTTTTCGGGGCATATGTCGATGTGGGGCATAGGCCAAATTGCTCATTTTTAGACAAAATTCAAGAAAAATCCTTAGAATAGCCGAATTGGGGGATCAGCCGATTTTCAATCGATGATTACTATAGTGAAAGTATGACTGCTGATTCAGGAAGTCATCGTATTAAGTATATACTTTCAATATATTGATGTAGAAAGTCAAAAGAGTAATTAAAGTTATTAAATTTGCTTAACATATATGTTTTAAGCAATTTTTAATATGCAACACCAACCTCCGTGGTTCTGTTTGGTAGAACTAAGTATAATATTTTACCAAACCTTTTATATTTTATTAATACCTTATTGCTAAGCTTCATTTAATCAAGTTATATTTTGAAAGCTACTTGTAAATACGGGGTATGGCGTCCATTAGCTCAACACGTGGTTTCATATTCAAATAGAGTTATCCCCCGTAATCACTATGAATGAGAAAACGAAATACCAAACATAAAATATTTAATTTGTGTTCTTTCCATTAATTAATTAAATAGTGACTTGCCGTTATGCAGAGAAGTTGTAATGTTAAAAACACAATTAATGCAATGAAGTGTATAATGGTGTACACTACGTGCCCACAGGCTGTGTTTTAGTCACGGGTTTCACACCTTTGTATATAAACACGACACCATAATTTCATTCAACAGAAAATTAATTGTAAAAACACAAAGTATTTGATTTAGTCTACACCCAAGACCAGTGATTCCCACGAATGCAGACATGAAGAATTCACAAAAATTCTGTCATATTACATTCTACCCGGTTTCGTTTTCTTTTTTACTACGCAATAATACTTTCCAGGGTTCATACACGAACGTGGGAAAAAATTGTTTTGATTGGGGTTGTAAAGAAATACCTCGTTCAGTACTGTACATTTTATTACTCACGATGTCATTACAAAAATTATCAACGGGACAACTATCGAACAATAGTTCAAACGGATGAAAAGACCCAACCTTCATAGTAAACTGCTACAACAGTACAATGGATAAAAATAGTGAATTTATATTTTACTGTTTAATTTTTTCAACTTCGAGTCTACAATTAGCCGACCCCGGGGGATATAGGCCGGGGCTCGCTCATCGGAGGAGAAAAAATACCGGCCTATGCCCCGAAAAAATACGGTACATGGAATATAAATTGATGTTTCGTTTTCATTGAACCAATACGGCGATTCATTCTTTCAGCAAAGGAGATAAGAGCGTCAGATGGTATTGACAAGGATGTTTCTCATGCGCTGGATAAATCTTAATACATAGAACATGAATCCAACTGCTGGATTCAGTTCCTCCCAGATCCCTGTTGAATTGTGTTTGCAAAGGACTATGTGCGGTATGGTCAAATATCTGCCCCCGATTTCAACCAATTTTTAAATAGTATCGTATACAAATCAAATTTTCACAAATCATTGTATAGTGGATGCCTATAACTTTTATCTTGATTTTAGTCATCATTGCTCACTCGCTGTTTATCTATGACGTCACCTAAATGACCTAATTCCCGCAAATTTGCAAAAAAAATGAAGATATTCTCATTTTTGCTCTATGTTTTGCATTCGGAAGTATAGAGCGCAGGTCTGCTCAAGTACGATTTTGACATATGTTTTTCTTCATATAATACTAAAAAATTGTACTTGAGCAAGCCTGCGCTCGATGTTTCCCAGTCGAAAAACCATTGGAAAACACCCATATTTTGCTACAAAACATCAATTTATCAAAATAATGCAATCTTCATGACGTCATTACTACATTATGACATCACTGTGGCGATAACCTTTTACACCTTTATTTCCAACATGATTTTAACTATCTTTAACCTTATTTTTAAAGCTCTTTCTAAAACTTTGATTTTGGGGGCAAAAAATGCATAAAACCGCACATAGTCCTTTACTAGAGATCAGATACAAATGTACAGATTTATGGAAAAATTCTTTGAAGGGGATTATTGCACCTGCCGCGCCAATTGAAAAGAAAAACAAAAAGATTCAATAGGGCACATATACATTTCATATTTCTTCCCCTTTCAAACTTCGTGGGTTATGAAGCGATGATTGTTCAAATCAATTTAACACCACATAAAAGTATAAACAATGAATTTTAAATTCATTCTTTTTCTTAAACAAGAGGCCCATGGGCCACATCGCTCACCTGAGGAACAATAGGTATGATAAAGTCAGCTTAATGGAGTCATAATACAAACAATCTGGACAATGTACAATAATACATGTAGATCCTGTATAAATAAAATCCATTTTTCCCCCTTGGAACTCGGATAGCCCTGATTGCTGCCAATATTTACAAGAGCAGACTTTAATCACCGCTCCTGCACATATATAGGGACTCAACGTTACGCAGGCAGGGATGACCGCACACCCACGCAACTCAACAGGTACCAATGTTTACGCAAGCAGGGATGACCGCACACTTGCGCCAACAGCTCAACCTAACGCAAGCAGGGAGTGCCGCACACTTGCGCTAGAAAGACCTGAACACCAGTAGGGATGACCATACATTAGTGCTCCGCCGCAACCACCACCAATTCAAGCAGGTATGACTGCACACTTGTATTAATGCGATACAGGGCAGGAATGACCGCACACTTTGTATCGAAGGTTAGAAACCACGTAGATTTGATAGAGCAAGGATGTTCACACACTCAATCTATCCAGACCTGTTCAAATTTAACCCCAAACAGTTGCTCATTGAAATGCAATAGACACTGTCCCTATATATGTGCCAACCTAAAATAATTCATAGTATCTAAAAATTGGAAATCAAAAATAAACAAACTAATCCGGCCTTACCCAAAACTTCTTATGCAGAACAACTTATATACATTGAATATTTATTATTGTATAAAAATAATCATCACAATAATTGGTTAACAGTGGATGCATTAATTAAAATAATCAATAATCAATAAATCAAGGGCAATAACTCAATACAGTAATACAAAAAGATTCTAATGAAAAAATAGCTGCCTGCTTCAATTTTATAGTCATATCACATGTTGATCGATATATCGCGAGTATTGCAGTTCACAAAAAGATCCTTTACAATTGTTTATATATGGGATATTTAGCTACATCATACTCTGAACCTTCTTGTGAGGCCGAAGAATTGTCCTGGAGCCAAAGTTTTAACAATTATAAAGAATCGTCTTGCTGATTAGTTTCTGAGAAGAAGATTTTTAAAGATTTACTCTATATATTCCTATGTAAAACTTTAACATCCCCCCCCCCATGTGGCCTCACCCTACCCCCGGGGCTCATGAATTTCACAACTTTGAATCTACACTACCTGAGGATACTTCCACACA
This sequence comes from Magallana angulata, assembly GCF_025612915.1. Lineage (NCBI taxonomy): Eukaryota > Metazoa > Mollusca > Bivalvia > Ostreida > Ostreidae > Magallana > Magallana angulata. The sequence goes on along the minus strand of NC_069120.1, from coordinate 38,858,152 downwards.
AGTTTCAGCTTTCCTGGCTGTTTAGTTTCTGAGAAGAAGATTTTTAAAGATTTACTCTATATATTCCTATGTAAAACTTCGACCCCCCCATTGTGCCCCACCCTACCCCCAGGGATCATGATTTTCACAACTTTGAATCTACATAACCTGAGGATGCTTCCACAACAGTTTCACCTTTCCTGGCTGATTAGTTTCTGAGAAGAAGATTTTTAAAGATTTACTCTATATATTTCTTTGTAAAATTTTAACACCCCCCCCCATGTGGCCTCACCCTACCCCCAGGGATCATGATTTTCACAACTTTAAATCTACACTACCTGAGGATGCTTCCACACAAGTTTCGGCTTTCCTGGCTGTTTAGTTTCTGAGAAGAAGATTTTTAAAGATTTACTCTATATATTCCTATGTAAAACTTCGACCCCCCATTGTGGCCCCACCCTACCCCCGGGGGTCATGAATTTCACAACTTTGAATCTACACTACCTGAGGATGCTTCCACACAAGTTTCGGCTTTCCTGGCTGTTTAGTTTCTGAGAAGAAGATTTTTAAAGATTTACTCTATATATTCCTATGTAAAACTTCGACCCCCCATTGTGGCCCCACCCTACCCTTGGGGGTCATGAATTTCACAACTTTGAATCTACACTACCTGAGGATGCTTCCACACAAGTTTCAGCTTTCCTGGCTGTTTAGTTTCTGAGAAGAAGATCTTTAAAGATTTATTCTATATATTCCTATGTAAAACTTCGACCCCCCATTGTGGCCCCACCCTACCCCTGGGGGTTATGAATTTCACACTTTTAATCTACACTACCTGAGGATGCTTCCACACAAGTTTCAGCTTTTCTGGCTGTTTAGTTTCTGAGAAGAAGATTTTTAAAGATTTACTCTATATATTCCTATGTAAAACTTCGACCCCTCATGTGGCCTCACCCTACCCCCAGGGATCATGAATTTCACAACTTTGAATCTACACTACCTGAGGATGCTTCCACACAAGTTTCAGCTTTCCTGGCTGTTTAGTTTCTGAGAAGAAGATTTTTAAAGATTTACTCTATATATTCCTATGTAAAACTTCGACCCCCCATTGTGGCCCCACCCTACCCCCGGGGCTCATGAATTTCACAACTTTGAATCTACACTACCTGAGGATGCTTCCATACAAGTTTCAGCTTTCCTGGCTTTCTGGTTCTTGAGAAGAAGATTTTTGAAAATTTCTCGAAATTTTTCATTAATTTCTAATTATCTCCCCTTGAAAACGGGTGTGGCCCTTAATTTTCACAACTTTGAATCCCCTTTGCCTAAGGATGATTTGTGCCAAGTTTGGTTGAAATTGGCCAAGTAGTTCTTGAGAAGATGTTGAAAATGTGAAAAGTTTACGGACGGACGGACAGACGGACAGACAGACGACAGACAAAATGTGATCAGAATAGCTCACCTGAGCTTTCAGCTCAGGTGAGCTAAAAATGAATGTATTTTTAAACATTAAAAACCTTGTTCTAACCCAGTTTATGATGTCTAAGTATATGTATAAGATCGCTAGCTCTTGAATTTAATTAAGTCCTTGTTTAAATTTAAGTTCTTATGTGGAGTAAATAATATCTTTTAGCATCAAATTATGAAAACAAAATTATAAAATGGACGATTCAAAGAATTTATTCATTTTTGAAATCCTATTTTAACATTCTTTATACTGAATGTACATTTCAGCCAATTATAAAGATACATGTATAATTTTATATTTAACTCTGAGTAATTTGATGGCTACCTCTGTTGACATAACCCTACAATTCAAAAAGAAAAATATAAACTCGTACTAAGAATCGCATAGACAGGGATTTTGAAATATGGATCTATAATATGTAATATGAGCAAGGGCTATTTGTTTTTCAAAAAATTTAAAGTATTCTTTATACACACCAAAAAAAAATTAACGAAGAAGGAGATGCCTTATTGACATTTCAATGTCCTTGTTAAAATTTTAAAGCATTTGATTTAGAAATACTGCAGCTTTTAAAAAAAATTGCATGTCTATACTTAAATACTAAGTAATGAGTCACATTATCTTCACAGTAGGTAAATGCCAAATATCCATTCCTTGAGCCAGAAAGTATTACCTCGTAATTAAAAAAAAAAAAAAAACTCTTGTCAGTACTTTCAGTACTTATTTATGTATGACTTGGACGTTATAACAGGAATAAATAAATACAGTAACAGGAATAAATTTGACTATCAATTTTATCTGAAAGTTAAAAAAATTGTCAATTTTTTTTTTCAAAGTGCATTGATATCGTCGATATTTACGCACTTTGAAAAAAATTTTTTTTTTTCAAAGTGCGTTAAGATGGTCCCAAATTTAACGCACTTTTGAAGAAAAAATTCAAAGTACGTTGTAACAGCGGGATACAATATATCGCGTATTATTTGGCAGATTCCATCTGCAGGCATGATGTTTTCATTGCAGTCAATGGCCAATCATGCCTGAAGTTGGGATAGACATAGATTTAAAACAAGTGAAAAGCTGTCAATGTGACAGCAAACCCGGTTTTCTTTTATGTGAACTGTATCCATAATCCATGTCAACCCATATACAGTGAAATGGAGTACCCTATATGCAACATTTTGCCAAAAAATGACTAAGTTCAAAAGCAAGTATTTTTTTCATAAATAATCAGAAATCAAAATCCTAGCAATATGCACACCAGTGATATATGTACAATTGATCTGCAAAAGAACAACTTCCTATCTTGAGAACTGTAGGAGGAGTTATCCGTACAATGAGGGTACCCTATATGAAATATTTTGCCAAAAAATGACTAAGTTCAAAAGCTGGTATTGTTTCGATGAATTATCAGAAATCAAAATCCCAGCAATATGCACACCTCTGATATATGTACAATTGATCTGCAAAAGAATAACTTATTATCTTGAGAACTGTAGGAGGAGTTATCCGTACAATGAGGGTACCCTTTTGGCCCGCCCGCCTGCCATTTTCACCATTTTAATAACCGGATTTTTCCGTTGGAAAACCCGGTTAAAAAATGGCTTCTGATTGGTGTCAAAATGTGATTTAGTGTGGATCTATCATGTTTAAACCAATCAGAAAGAGCGTTGAAATAAAGGTGCCAATTGGAATAGTTCATCAGTTATACATATTTTTTTTGTGATACCCACATCTGAGGCAAGTTCAACAGAGCAAGTGCTCGCCAAAATTCCCTATACCCGCAACACAAATTTTGGCGAGCAATGGCGAGCACTCGCTCTGTTGAACACGCCTCTGTTGAACTTTTTCCAGTTGTTTGAACAAAAATCATTTAATTAATTATGTAACTGTAGATAAGTCTCTCTCTCTCTCTTTATCTCTCTGCCTAAAGAGGTTATGCAAAAAGCTGCAATTCATTATAATGTAACAATTTCGTACCTCTTTGATAAGAGAATCCTTCATATTATTAAATGTGTCTTGTGATGTCTTTAGCTGACTTTGTAATTTCCCAACCTCATTCTGTAAATGATATAAAAAAAAATAATAAATAAATAAAGAATTCCTAAATACCAAATGAACTAAAATATGGTATAGGTCCACGGCTTTATTACACTACATGTATAATTATATATATTTTACCTGTAATTCAGTCTGATTTTTGAGCCTATTCAGGTTCTGCCTCAATTCTCCCTGGAAAGAGATAAATATCTTTTTACTTCAAAAAAATTTCAAATCGACGATAAAATTCAGGACTTTGCACCATGAACAGGCCAAGAAATGGGAAACTAACTCATTAATAAAAAAAATTATGATTACTCACAAAATTCTCAAGTTCTGATTACCAAAATGTTACAAATCCATACCAAATAAAACAAATTATTGCTTGCTTACCATTTTATCCTCAAAATCTTTAACTTCTTTCTTTTCAAATGTTTCAATCATAGTTGCTTGTGTAACCTGCAAAACATTGATAAATTTAACAAGCTTATAAGTACTTAATAATAAATGAAGACTAAGTCGGTTATCTTGAATACACGTAAAGTATATAGTTTTCTATTTTTATTACTTTTTTTTTCAATCATCTTGTGCAAGTTAAAAATAAAATGCCTGTTGCCTGATATATTTTGAAAAGTAAAGGAAAAAACTTTACCAATCCAGAAGTATTTAATTGTTGAGCAAGACCACTCAGATTTGCAATTGGAGTTTTGTTCAACTGTAAGATAAATTTAAACATATGTTTATATGTAACATACATTAAAAGATTGTTTCCTGATGTTGAAAATATATAAAAAATACATAAAAACACTTTCTAATTGGTAGATGCATTAATACTGAATATAGGAACTGTAAATTCCTAATTAAACGCAAGAACCACATCTCACATTTATTAATATCTCGCTTTTAATTTTTTCGAGCAGATGTAACTTTTTAGAATTATCATAAAAATTCCACGTTTGTGATTTTAATTCTTGCGATTTGATGTAAAACCCTTGAATCCCAGAATAAAGTACTCAAGTAAAATAAGGTATCTACATTATATCATTCTACAATGGAACAAAAAATGCTTTAATTTGAAGATACAAACCTCTTTCTCAAATGAAGTAAAATTAATCTGTGCGATTCCTGAGCTGTTAAATTTTTCAAGCGCCTGTTTTAAATCGTCTGAGAGAATCGTAATGTTAGGAATGTTGAAATTACTTCTGCTAGTGAGATCTTCAATTTCTTCTATAATAGCCTACAAGAGATCAAGAAAAACCAGATATCAGTTTTTAAGTTAATATTTTCTTCTCAAGTAAAAATCTTAACTATTAGATAATACAAACAACTAAGGTGAAAAATTGATTTCATTCATTGAATGTGTTTTCATCAGATTTCAAAAAGAAATGATATCATTTTACTGAATATCAACAATTAATGGAATCATCAGTTTTAAAGGCATTTTTTTTCTAAAAAAAAAAAAGAAATTCAAACTGTCTAGATAATAAAAAAAAAAATTAAGGTAAAATTTACAATTACTTCTTATGTCAGTCAGCATTCAACCTAGCAGAAGATTGTATTTGCTGACAACGTCATTGTATCGACCATAGAACTTAGGAAATGATGACTTCAATCAAGACTGTTGATAATCTTGTTTTATCAATAGTTTGCCTAGTTTTAGAAACTGTTCATACGTAGAACATGCCATTGCGTATCAGCTGAGAGACAAAAACTCCATATGCAGGTGATGAAGGTATATTAAATTGCTACATTAGTAAGGAAAGTTAATGATAGAAAAATTGAAGCCATCACGTTTATCATAAGGTTTTGTTTTAAGATTACCATTACGGTAATGTCTTTTTCTAGTAAAATATCTAAATATGAAACAGATGACTCAGAATCTGTCTTATCTTTTATTTCAACTTCAATGGGAGATAGTGAGCCGACATAAGAATGAAAGTGACAATTGTTGATTGATAATTAGTCATCAATATACCTAAATGTCAAAATGAAGGCCACAGCAAGTGATTTCTTTTTTTGTCATGTACAAGTCATGAATATAAATTCTGAGTGCGCTTCATATGAATAAAGAGATAGGTCGGCTAACAATGGAGCACAATTGATACTCATGGAAATTTCAACAGATTGTTGGAAGACCAAATTTTCAAAAACTACATAGATGTTGTCAATAAGAAACGCAAGCATCTTTTTTATATCATCTTCAGAGTACTTGTGTACACAATCCAAATGGTTTTGAACAAAACAGTTTTGTAAATGACCGATGAAAAGGTAAGTAAATTTATGAGATCCATTTTTATTATAAAAGCAGCTATCAATGGTGTCACAAAACCTGGACTTTAATTTATCATGGAAAATGGTTGTATAACATGTGGAAAAGTCGTAAGTTTTGATGCTATTGATATTGGTAAAATTTTGCAACTTCAAGTTTGTAAAATTTCCTTGGAGTTTTGAAGTATCCACATCTGATTTACACCACTTCTTGAATACACTGTTGCACAGTGTATTTTCCTCAGATTAATAAAATGAAATGATGATATTATGGCGCACTCAATATCAACAATTTAAGGACTTTCTTGTATAGGATTATCAAATGATTATCTTTTGCAAAGGGCACTCACAGTTGTATTCAGTAGTGTATCAAGGTCAAACTTATTTTGTAACTCCAAAGCCAAATAAATTCCTTTATTGGCTTTACAGGCTCTGAAAAATTAAAATAAAAAACAAATTAAAATATAACCACAACGGTAAATGAAGAGAATTACCATAGAGAAGTCATAAAACAGGTAAAATTGACTCTTACTCGAAAGCTTTTTTGATTGTTAAATTGGAATTGGGACTGTAGTCCAAATCTTTCTTAATATCAAAACCTATTGTTTCCTGTAAAAGATCTTCATAATCCTGAAAAAGACAATGCAAAAATCAATAACTCAACTTTAAATATGGTATACATGTAATTCACATTAAATATTGCATCAGTTGAAATATATCTCTGTTTGATAAGGCCACATAAAATTGATTTTTAGATTCTCATCTCCGCCCATCCCTCTGAAAATGGCCCGCCCCGATGCATTTATTCTGTTTTGAAAAACAAATTATGGGAAAAAAAACCATCAGGAAAAAAAGTTGAGCTCGGTAACCAAAAAATTCAAAACATTTTAATGGCTGCCAAAACATGTAGACTACCGTGTCGTTCCAGTCTTTTTGTTAATAACATACGACTAAAAATGTCTTCATGCATGAACAGTTAAGTTGAAATAAAATGGAATTAAAAAACGACAACTTGGTTTGTATTAGCATTAACAACTTAAAAGTATAGAGCAGTTGTTATTTCTAGAACATGAACGGAGAAAAACTTTTTTTTTTTAATAAAAAATGATTATTAAATAAAATCTGCCCACCTGCCCCATATTATTTGCAAATAAGGATGAGAATCTAAATAAAAATTTCATATGGCCTAACCTGCATTACATTTTTCTTCAGGTGGGGAGGGGGGTGGGGGTTGTGTGTGTGTGTGTGTACATTTCTCTTACCCCTATGTTTTCCACACCCTTGTTCAAGTTGCGACAGACATTTGTGTAGAGGAGTCCTCCTACGATAAACAGGATCATGACGATGTACATCAACAACCAGAAAATCAAGAACGTCCACACCACTCCACTGTAAATAAAAGGAAATTAGGTATCATGGACTGCTGTCCTGGCTCCTCTCTTGGACACTGCAGATTAGGTCTAGTATGTCATGTCCCAAAATTCTGTTCATTTCTAACTGCAGAATCTTTTCAATTTGAAGGCATGGGTCGAATTTTTTGTTTTGTAGAATTTTTCATTCTGCTTTTTAACAGGATTGTCTCCAACACATACTTTTGAATTTAATAAATAAATGAATTTTACTGCATGGATATGAATATGCAAAGTCATGTTAATTTATATACAGTGCACCTTTCTTTGTTATTTGTGAGTGAGGGTTATACACTTGAATTCTAACTTTCAATGAGGAGCTACATGTACAATTTGTGAAACGCTATAACACAATTTGTTCGTTGAGTTTCCTAATGAAATAACACCAACCCGACAATGAAGTTGGAGCCAGCTCCTCGGTTACAGCATGGGGCGTCGTTGCCTGGTCGCTGTCCACAGAGACCAAAGAGAATACCAAGGTAATAGAAGACCACTGACAGAAAGATCACACAGGGCAGACCTAGACCGCCGTACCATCTAAAATGAAAAAGGTCAAATCAAGGTCAATCCAATAAAAAAATTTGCTAACAAAACCAATCTGATCAATTCAATTAAAAAATCTAACAAAATGTATTAAATTTGTAGTTTTTTTTCTCAATGAATACATGGTAACAGGGAATAAAAGCCTGCTTTGGAAAAGTTTATGTTCAAGGTAATTGAAAAATCATATGGAAATATATTAAATACTTACACATAATCTGCATACTTCTTCAAATACTCATCAACTTTGTCTATTTCTTTCGCGGTGTTGCCTCTTATAGTTTCTGTCTATAAAAGAAATTTGAAATTGGCATATGCTTGTTTCAAAATTCCCTCAAATAGATTTGAACTGAGGCCCAGTGATTCACTACCAACTGAACAGTTTGTTCTTTGTGAAATATTTACAGTGTCCCCTACTTGACTATTTTTTTTTTCAGTTAACATATTTATATTCATATGTAGTAGCCTGTCTGCTAAATCAAATTGCCAAGCAGAACAGAGAAATAAAGGACATGCTATGAATTATGATGAGTACTTACAAAGTTTTTCACGGAATCTGTAAGCTGGTGTATTTTGCTTTCTACTTCTCTCTTTATATCATCAGATTTATTTAAGGCACCTATAACAACATTTGTACTGAGAAGAAAATTTTCAAGTAGAAAAATAGCAACAGAATTACGGTAAGGCCTATAGCTGCTGGAGGACAGGATTCCCAAGTCTAAGAAATGTTTGAAAACAAACCAGTTACTTTCAAATTTCTAAAAGAGGATATGCAATGTATATGACTTAACAAATTTTTTTCTTAAACAGAGATAAGTCAACTACCCAGGAGGTCTAAATCTGTAGGGTAAGGTGGGGTTGGAGGGGGCTGTCCTCAAGCAATTGTGGCTGTTGCCATTCACTGAATAATTTCAAATTATGTAAGGAAACTTAGACTTGATCCATATCATTAAAATTGCACCCAGATGGCAAGACCCAACAGAGTTGAGCACAGAATACCAAATCTTATTGATACCAAATTGCTGATATCATGCACTTGTTAGTACATGTAATATATCGTGTGTACATATTTTACATAAAATTCTAAATTGCATAAATAAAAGGGCAATTTGAATGACAAACACATCAAATTTTATGCATCAAATTTTACACCATGTCAAAAATGCTATTGTGGTACAGTATATAATCAAAGATAAACTATAGAGGGAGACAGCAAGATTCCAGTTCCCCATGAGCAAGCCGTTTGAAATAGATCGACTTCCGAGAATCTTGCTAACTCCCTCAATGGTATATATATAATAGCTTTAACTGTTAAATAATACAAATTCAAACAACAAATCAGACAAAAATTACAATTGAATGCTTTAGAAAATAATATGTCTGTAAATTCATGGTCAAAATCGCAAATAGCATTTAAACAACTCATTTTGTTGTGACTGAAATGGCTCAGTGGTTAGAGCAGCAGACAGACATTAGGTAACCTTATAACTAGGCTACGTAGGTTGTGGGTTCGTTACCACTAACAATATTTTTTTTTGGTTGTTGAAATATTCAAAACTGAATAAAGTTGGAAATAATCCTTCTCCGTGCCATGAAGTCACACAGGCCAGTGCTTATCCCCGGTTTCCATGGTGCTAAGCAGATGAGAGTCATTGCCTCCCCCTGGATGGGACACCAGTACACCACAAGTTAACCCCCAGCGTAAGCCGGTACCCAATTTCAGCTGGGTGGACTTGGACAATGTAGATTAAATGCCTTGTCTAAGTGCACAACACACAACATCGTGACCACAGCGGGATTCGGTTACTGGTCTAACGCCCATGACCACTGAGCCATGTGCTTGTATTATAGCAATATCAAATGAATTTAATCTGATAAAACTACTTTTGTTTTCTTAAAATCACTTTAAAAGTCACTTCAACTTTAAAAACCAAATGGGCATTTGTGCTTATACCCCCATCTTCTCTGTATTAAGGATTTTGAAGATAGATGCTGATTCAGAAACTTTTGAGGCAAATTTATGAAACAAAGACATATGTATTAACTGTCTGTAAGAGCATAAGACAAACTTTGCTTTAAATAAGGTCAAAGATTTAATCATCATTAGCACTACATACCATCTATATCAGCTTGCAATGAAAGAAGAATATCATCCACCACTTTTTGAAATTGATCCCTTGCCTGAAATTAAACAAATACATTAAATTGTGCATTACATGTATTAACAGAGGTGAACAACAACCTTATAAAGGCATTGTCAACAAGGCTGCAGAACTCATAACAGTTCAAAGATTTTCACTGTAGAGGTCTCACCTTTGTGGACGTACATCTTACATTGCAGTTTTACTTGAAATGAAATGAATTTATCAAATTATAAGCATGCACTTATTGAAAGCCAGGAAAAAAGTTACATCAAATGTATAGGTCCATGTATTACATACAAATAAAAATTCACATAGTACATGTACAAAATCTCAATCTCTCTCTCTCTCTCTTACCTGTGCTGTCAAATCAGAAATATTCAAGGCTTGTTTCACATTATCGATTTCACTATTAAGATTATCCACCTGAAATTAATTTAAATATAGGCCTACATAAATTCCAAAAACATGCATTCCATAAACTTTAATAATAATTTTACATCTCATTATAGGGACATGGTCATGATCTTGGTAAAATTATATTTTACTATTTTTATTGTTTATAATGCTTTAGAAATGCATTTCCAATGATCAAGGAAAATTTGAGTGTGAATCGCAGAGTTTTAAGCAAGATACAGAGCTCACAATTCTTTGTCATGTAAACAAGGCTTGTGCCCCGTTATTGTTTACATAGGTTCAATATACATGTACCTGTAAAAAAATATTTTTCAAGCTGATTTTTCTATCTTCTAAATCATTTAAAGCATAAATAAACAGTTCCTAGTGTTTGTCAGTTAAAACTGGAATTTTTCAATTCAACATATAAAATATACCAGTAAACAAAACATTGCGTAAGCTTTGTTCACATAGCAAAGAATTGTTATAGCCTTGTATCTCGCATATAACTCAACATCTGACAATCAAATTTTGGTTGACTGTTAGAAATGCTTTACTGATCAAAGCACATCTTCCCAAGTCAAGGGTTTCTGATCCGCATCCCTTCTCAGTGTAAGAAGTGATGCGGATCAACCCTTGACTTGGGAAGATGACGGAAACATTGTATACATTAAAATCGGAAAAATAATTTTTGACCAAAATCGCGACCATGCCCCTTTAATTGAAATAATTTAACTGCTGTTTATCATGTTTAATTGATTAGTTTATGCTATGTATGCCAGTTTGTTGAGTGACTGTTACTTTCTTCACCGTTTTTTTTTTTAAATTTCATTAAATACATCAAAAGTATTATTTTATCATCCTTGTAATATAAATGTACATGTGCATTTAATTTAGTATTTTCGTTGGCAGTATAAATCAACGAAATTAAATCCATTACAACTTTTTAATCCAAGTATTAATGAATACAGAGTTGATACGTGACACATTTCAGAGATTACGTTATGATGAAATAAAAACCAAACGAAATTCTATTTGGTTTAAAAACAATGAAATTTGACCCAACGAAAAAATGTGCTTCTACAGTAAGTGTTGTTTGGAATATTGTATTGTATTTTAATTGTATTCTTTCAGAGAATTGCCCTATCATGTCACATTAGTTAAATTAAATATTGCTATTTATTGCCCACTCAACTCTTGAATTCTGACAGCATTTATAGGTACCGGTACCTTTTTTTGTTGCCTTCTATATTCAAGATGCGAATTCAAACTGGCTTCACTGTAAAGGTGCTTTTTACCAAACTACTTTATCATGATTTGAGCTTCAACTTTACAAGTTGAACTCTTTAATTTTCAATGTTTTCAATGCTGATTGCTTAACTATTTCCTATAGTCTACAAAAATTTAAAATAAATGATATTAATTTATTTTACAACGATTGATAAACAAGTTCTACGGCTTATATTAATATCTCTCGTTGGTATGGATGTTAGGTTGAGGGGGTCATTGGTGTGGGAAGAAGCCGAAGTACCCAAAGAGAACCAACATGTCTTAGCGGGTGACCGCCATACCCTATCACATACAACCACTGTCGGACACAGGGATCCAAGTCAGGTCGCAGCGGTGAGAAGTGAGTGCATTGTCCTCTAGCCTACTTGGACACCTACACGGTTACAGCAAACACCTTTATAATGAATTGACGCTTACAGCGAAGTGAATTTTATTCCCCGTGACTTAATTACATGTTGTAAACTTGATGGATATAACGAAGTACACTGGCACTTCGTTAAAAGCTTGTTTTACTGTACAGATAAAAAAATTTCATTTAATTCTTTTTTTCCCCTGACTGGGTAGTAATGAACACAAAAAATTTTTTTATTCAGCTATCTCAATGGCTTGCAAACAAGCCATGGCAAGATTCTGATACTAAATACATGAAATAAATTTACCTAAATAAGTAACAAAGCTTTATGTCTACTGTGTTGAAGGAATGGGCAATGTGTTTTAACAGCCAGAAAGACAAACATATTGAATTTTTCACTGCAACTCTTTGAAAATAACACAACTTACCGCTGTAAAATTATTTGAGAGAGCTGGTAGCTGAGGGCAATCTGATATAGTTGCCTGATTGCAAGCTTGTGTAAAATTCTGGTTAATTTCTGTGATTCTGCTACTCAGATTTGACTGCAGGTTTTTTAAATCCTCTAAATTTTTTGTAATGTTAACTAAATCATTATAAACTCTCTTCGTACCTGTAAAAAGAAAATTGTGCCAGTATAAAAATCATACAAGGTTAACGAGTACTTAAACAGTTATAGCATTGAAGCTGAATACATTGTGAATTTTCTGCTTGTACCGTACTTTGTAAATGAAAACCATTGCTACTTATTATATTGCAAATGCTACATGGAATAAATAAAGACAATGTATCTTTGCTACAAAATGATCAACGGAGGTCAAGATAAAAAGTATAAGATTTTCCATTCATATTCTTAGATTGCATACTGGTAGATATTTTCTCAAATGGGGAAAAATTGTAATGTCATTGCTTATGGAGAATCTTTGGTCTTGGTGATTTAAAAATGTTAGATGTAAACTTACTACTTCCAAGATTTTCTGTCTGAGTGAGCACAGCAGAGGCATTAATAGAGGATGCTACACCATCTACTGTAGACTGCACAGAACCTATCAAAACACAATACCTATAAGTATACACAGCATCTTCAAGTTACTGTGGTTTCATTAATATTCAAGGTATCAATTTTCGTGGATAAAGTGAAAATCACAGTTTCAAGGATACGTAAATTCGTGGCAAATGACCCTATCAATACAAAACACTGGTAGAAATTGCAGTTCAATGAATATTTAATTTCAAGGATAAACTTAACAACGAAATCAACGAAAATTGGTATTCAACGAATATTGGTGAAACCACAGTATTTGACAAGATTTGGAACTTAATATCTTCAAGTTAGCAAATTTTTTACTCTCATGTTTTAATCTACTTTATCAATGGACTTTAAAATGATTAACAACAATGACTAATGATGTGAGAATCTTCAAGGGAAAAAAATTATATTTAAAACAAGTCTAAAATATTTTTTTAAAATCAAATTAATATAAAACTTTGCTTCCATTGGAGGATGTCCTCAGTTTTCAAACTAAAAAGATGTATTTCTGGAAATTAGCATATAATAAATATTGTTTATAAACACAAATATAGCGTAATCTTGCATATATATAGCTAAGTTTTGTGGAGTCCCCTGCAAAACTCTTAACAAATCCTTGCTTAATTTTATGGTTATAACGAACTCAGTCATAACGAATTGTTATAATGTACAGTTATAATGAACTGTTTTAAATTGTTATATGTTGCCAATACTAATTGAGATAAACTTGTATACAAATGAAACTATTTTCACATGTTTTTTGAATTTTCAATACAAATCTTTTCAGTTTTCCAAAAAATTAATTTTTATGTATTGCCTAAATAAACACAAACAGTGGTCAAGGGAAAGGAATTTGTGTATAACAAATTCTCCATGCTGGTTATTACGAACCATGAATATAGCGAAGTAAATTAAAGTGTCCCTTTGAATTCGCTATGACCTAGTTTTACTCTGTTTGTTATGTAGACCGTTTATCACTTGAAAAAATCTTCAAAAGTATGGAAATACAAATATATTAATATGTTAATTAATTGCACATGTATACATACCATTAATTTGTTGTTTTATTTTATCAATTGTTTCGCCCACAATTGCAGTTGTTTCATCTTCTAATTTCTAAAATCAGAAATATGATTGAAGTTAAAATTCCAAAATTATCATTGAATTCTATCATTCTCACAAAGCCTCTCTAAAAGTGTATTCTGGACTTCACAGTGTCAATTAATGTATTGCTTTCGTACAAAATCTTAAAATCAAACAAAAGCTGTATCTACATATATATACAACAAATCTATTAAAAAGAGTTATGAGGGTTGTTAGAAAAGTTCGCGGACAAGTTCTTTTGTAAGCGGACTATTTGCATGATACCAGTGAAACTTTTTATATTTAATCTTGACGTATTTTCTAAGAAATATGTAAAAGATTTGTTTATTTTAAATGCACATTAGAAAATATACAGATTAATTATTTTGATAAGATATGCTTCACGGAGCATGTCAGTTTTTAATGGTTTTATATTTTGTACGCATTTTTCCTTATTTTGAAAATGTACAGTTTAAGCCCATAAAAATAAACAATATTTCACATGGGATCACAATAAGTGATGAAGGTCATTTTGTGAAAGTTTCAATTAAATTGAATAATTACTGACTGTTTATCGCCAAATATGGACGACCAACGCTAGAAAATTGAGTCAAAAACGTTAACATAAATCGACACTTTGGAGCACCGGGCCATCATTAAATTTTGTGTGCACTCAGAAAAATCTCTGATGGAGACCAAAAGGTTCTTAGATGCTGCTATTTTTCTAGGACAAAGGTTTACAATTGGAACCACAATTGGAATTGAAGGTTTGAAAATGGAAATACTGATATCTTGATCTCTTGCAGCACCCCCCCCCCCCCCCCCCCCCCCCCATACAGCCCAGATCTTGCACCTATGAATTTCACTTTATATGCTTATCTGAAGTCAAAACTGCGTGGACAGAGATTTTTGGACCTAAATGATCTACGATATGACACAAAAGACATTATACAAAAATTTGACAAATAATGGTGGGATATGCGTTTTATAAATGGGTTAACGGCATGAAAAGTGTGTGGACTAAAAGATGTTTACTTTGAAAATGAGTGACAGATTTAATTTGCCTTTCAGTAGTTTGATGTCACCTGACGTCTTGGTAATATGAAATGGTGCTCTGTAAATCCAATGGATGGAAAATAAAATTGCTGTATCTTTTAAAAACAACTTCAAAATCATATGATTTTTTTGCATACTTATTTTCACATGATAGTAATTTAATAAAACATCCGTCATCCTATAAAGTACACAGTAATTTTGCCGTTAATCACTTTGTCCACGAACTTTTCTAACAACCCTTGTAGATACTTAAAATTATTCCTCAATAAACTTAATACATGGCCATTGTAGATGTAACCATGCTGTATTGTTCGGTTTCGCTAAAACTTCGCCAATATAACTCACTTTCGTACTATCATCTCCATATGATATCACTTCTGCTAGCCCGTGTCTTAAGTACTGGACTGGTCCCCGCTGATCTGAGTTCTGCAGTTTGTTGCGCATTAACTCATTTGAGATTATGGATACGATTCCTCCAGTTCTAGAAAAGAATATCCAGTGCATACAATAAATCAATCAAAAAACTCACAACCTTACCCACGACTGTCTTTCCTATTTCTTAAAGGTTTTTTTTCCTTCTTACTTTTTTCACAGTACATATTTCAAATTGCTCTAATATAATGTCTCTATACATGTACATGTACATATCATAATCTTAATATTTTCATATCATTCATTTAAAAAACAAAACCAATTCTAAAATCATTTTTTTTGGATACTGGGCAATGGTAACTTACAACATCATGGTTGCAAATACGGCCAAAAAGAAGCAATAGGTTGCTCGTTTGCAGCCAGCTGATTTAGGATCCGATTTCTCTCTGGCTTTGCCACATCGTTTGCAGCAACAATAGCAGCAACAGAAGAACAAACCGATGATGGGCATAAAAATGGCAAACAGCAACCCAACGATAATACAGGCTGCAAACCCCCCAAATACAGACACCATCTGAAAATAGAAAGAGAGACATATTATTGACATAAATTTCTTTCTACTCTAAATAGATATTATAGGTAAATTCAAAATAACACAATTAATACATATTAATATTACTTGTATCTAAAGAATGAGGAAATATGTTTTATGAAAGAATTATAGATTCTTACATCCTGCCATCTTTCTGAAAACTTTTCAAAGGTGCCATTTTTTATGTAGCCCTCTATTTGTTGATATGCTGAAAAAAAACCACATGATAATCATTCAGATGTACGCAACAAAATATGAATCGAGTATTCAGATATATAATAATGGGCCCATGAGCCAAATCGCTAACATGGACAACAATATCAACTGAAATTTTATCCTGTAGCTGGTGTAAAAGTTTTGCTGTTTCTGGTTCTTGAAAAACACTCCATCCTATCTTAAATATTTCCTACCAGTAATTGTCTTCCCTTGTGACAGAGCTAATGGCCCTAAGTTATTTGTGTTTATGAAGAAGTCAAATATGCAAAATGTTTTTAGAGAAAGAGAGAGAGAGAATTTGCTTTTCATTTTCTAAGAAACAGTATTTTTTGTTAAATTGTTGGTCATCAATAGCAAATTTTAAGCAACCAGTTCATGAACAATAATACATAATATATTATATTATAAATTATACATACAATTATGTTTTAAACCCCAGCAAAATGTTTAAAAATATAAATTATTGATGGGAACCCAAAATATTAGCTATATTACTGTTATGTCACAATTTTGAAATATCTATGTTCGGATAAAAATCATTTTTTACAACATACCAATCATTAATGATACAAATATGTATTTAATATTTTCATATCTATAAAAAATCGTCAATCAATACCAGT
Organism: Magallana angulata; assembly: GCF_025612915.1. NCBI lineage: Eukaryota > Metazoa > Mollusca > Bivalvia > Ostreida > Ostreidae > Magallana > Magallana angulata. The sequence continues at coordinate 38,841,306 of NC_069120.1, read as the reverse complement.
ACATGTATTGAAATATTGCTAGTCAGTAGTGCTTTTGTACCAGACTTCCGATATTTTGGGTTAATTTAAAATTGGACAATCCTGTAACATGGATGTATGATTTTGACCTACAATACTTTGAACCAGGAAGCTACATGTCAGAATAGATAATTTACATCTACCAGGCTTACACAATTGGCATATCAAGGTCTTTAGAATTAGTGAGCTAAATTTAACTAATCCCATCATATCTATTCTTCCTGTATCAAGATTATAGAACATGTATTATTCACCAAATACGGTATATCATAAAAGACATCATGACAGGCTTAAATATTATCTTGTTTTCTGCTACTTTTTGTATAATTCACCAAGTGAACTCTTCTACCTAGCAAGTCTGCAATGTTGCACACCTATGGTTTGTAATGTTTACTTAAGGTAGTTGTTCAGGAGTTGCAAGCTTACCAAGAACACTGAATCTGTCGGAACAAATTTACAGGTTCTCCGTTTATCTGTCATCTTATCTACTTTGGTCCCTAAAGTCTAACAACTTCCTTGTTATAGGTCTCTTAACAGAAACCAGGTGTTCAAAGAGTTTTTATTAAATTCCTGTATCTTTATGTGGTTAAAATCATAATATGTAATTTCATTTAAACCTGTAACATGTGCATGAACAAATTGCTTTACCATAAAATGTCTTTGTAATGAGAGTTAATTTGAAGATCACTTATTGACGTCACATTTAACTTGTTTAAATTGTTTTGAACAATTGTTATTAATGCAGAGATTGCAGACACATGTTCTAGTGTCTGATTTAAACCACCTGAACTATGTAAGAACCTTTTCACATTTTCTAAGAAAAAAAAAACCCTCCCTTACACAATCCCCCCCCCGAAAAATTTTCCTTCACAAAACCTTGCATTCTATTCACATTTCCAAGATGGGTTTGAATCCCACTGAGGCTTTTATAATGTTTACCCTTTCAAAGTTTCCAAAAAAAAAATTTATGGTCAAAAATTTGAAAATTTGAAAATTCTAAAGGACAAAACATTAATATCACATGGACAGGTTCCCATACTTCCTTAATTAATAGACACCTTCCCTTTCAATTTATAGCTGTATCTCAAATGATCTGATGTACCCTTAAAAGTAAGCAAGTCCCAGCCCAAAGATGAAGAACGACTGCTACATGTTTTATCTCACTGAATTAATTATGAGAGTTTGTCATGTCATGTCACTCACATTCAATTGATTAATTACAGTCATGATGATTATGAATACATATGCTGATGATGCTGATGACGAACAATGATAGAATATAGTTATTTATTAATATGTCATGACAACTGTTCAGCACAGCAGTCATATAATGTGTTACATAACACAACTATTGACCAGGAACAAACCAGTGTCAACCTCTGAGGACACTGACCCTATATGACACAGACAGCCGGGTATAACTATCAATAACTTGTGTCCTGGCACTCTGTATCAAAGTACTGAGAGTATTAAAATACAAGCTGGTAGTAGGTCTTAGTTCATGTGAATAAGGATATTAATGAAAATAATGATTAGGCCCCAAATTGTTAAGAAATGAGTTTACAAATTCACATAATTGGTTAACTGGGCCAAAATTTGATTCATGATTTGTCAAAGCCATAGCAAAAGCCCTATCTATAAAAGATCCATTAAACTGCATACAGTGTAAAAATTACCAGTAAGTACAATTATTTTTTTTTTTAAGTATTGATTTATCAAACTCAAATTCACTATCAAATGGCGCAACATGTGACTGTGAAATAGCATTATTCCATCATTCTTCACTCTACTGAAAATAAAAAGGCCAGAAGAGACTATTTTACTTGATATTCCTCCAGAACACTGAAACATAAACATAGAGATAACAGTTCTCAGGTTCACAGAATATTGCCTTGCTAACAACTCTCCACAGCTTAATAAATAAGTATGAATTTTTAAAGCCAATATCTGTGCAATGAACTTCTGAAGACATAGCCCCAGCCGCAGAATTAGAAAAATTGGCAACCAAGTATAAAGCTAATTAAGTAGGAGGAAAACTTCTAATCATAAAAACAAAACCCCAAGACCTTCTTAGAATCAATAAGAACCTGAGTCTCAGGTATTCAGAAGTTGTGATTTATTACCCAAGGTAAATCAATAGGCAAGAATCTTATCTTGCTGCTCAGACTGAAAGTAGCCAACGTTTTCCAATCAGCACAGAACCCAAACTTCCCCTGGCACCACCATATCAATCCCTAGAGAGACTGCAGTCAGTATTCATATAAACTCCAGTAATGAATAAGAAATTTGATAGAAGCCTTGGGCTTGGATTGGTAATTCTCAGCAATGTACCAGTACATGCCCATTGCATGTATATACCCTTTCTGTTTATCCATACAGCACATTTTGTATCCAAAACAATGGGAAAGTATTTAAAATGGCACACAGGTTCATGTGAGAGTTTTTCTGACAGAACTAGTGAGCAAATAATTGCATCTAAACGTGTGAAAACATTGGGCCATTGTTTTCATGTCTATTAAAAGTATGTATCATACTAATGTATCTGAAATAGATTTTGTTAACCAAATGCTTAACAATACATGTATTTTCATTGATCAATCAATAGCCCCCCCCCCCCCCCCCCATCTGTAATCTCTTCATATATATTTTATCTCTCTTGCTCTCTTGACACAAATACCTTAATGGCTTGGTCATTTTAGAGATTGCAGTACTTTTTTCTTACTTGATAAACACTGGAAATGAATTATCTAGGTATATTTAATTACACTCTATTACACTTATAGAACTATCTCATCAAGATCACGACAAATATATTACTGCTTTTGAGTGAAAAGTGTGTTGGGCAGTTTTGTTTTTGTTTTTTTGTTTTGTTTTTGTTTTTGTTTTTTTAGGGGGGGGGGGGGGGGGGGGGGCTTTAACACTGCATAAAATAATTGTTACACACTGTGCTTGCATGTATGTACACTGCAAGTATACATGATGCTACTTTGGTAATTTACAGCTGTGCTACAGTAATAGATGATGAATTATTCAAGTCCTCCTCACATTTTTTTCTATGGTCCTATACTACATTTCATAAAAAAAATGTGGTAATTCTTAACTGAATTATGAAACGATAACAATGAGGAAGAGGCAAACCAGTTTAAAAACAAAAGGCAGCTGTTAAACATATTGATACTCTGCAGACTGTTGGATATTGATTGCACTGGGTTGAAAAGGAAACAAATTGTGTGGTGTAATTGAAATGTGCATGGCTCAATTTTTGTGGCTTTTCAACAATTATTACTGAGACTATATTTATCAATTTTAACAACAGACTGGGATATTTGGATTTTCCATGTGCATATATATTGATATATATCTGGGCATGATATCAAAGATTTCCATTTTTTCTTTAAGTGCATTTCAGTGTATGGACATGATAAAACGTATTAAATCTCATTTTAACCTAACAACAAAAGCAATAAGGCCACATCTTAAAGCTTATCATGAAATCGATATAAAATGGCCACATCTGTATATCATATATCTGTAGGTGGAAAATATCCTGAGGTCTTGTCAAATCTCCGCAAAGCTGTACCTGATATTCATCTGCCCTATCTAATTTCTGTCATCCTCACACAATAGAACATTGTGAAACCATGGCAATTTTATCTCTTTGTACAAAAAAAACCACGACAGTTTCTATTTTGATCCTTTCTTCTGAAAAGAGACACATCTTTTTCTAGCTTCGATCCTAAACAGAGTTAGCTGACCATAAATTCCAAAAAAAAACGTGTCTTTTGTCGACCATAATCCATCTCTTCAGGCTTCCGTAATACTTGAACAACAATGTGTGCATGATGAGATAAAGAAAACAAACGTAAGAGTTTATTGAAGCTATTAAGTGCTTACAATTAGAATTCACTTCAACTTCTTGTAACTCTGCCATTAAAAAGTGAGGAAGAGGGTCGTTTTACAAGCCCACAAGCTTGTCAATTTCACCTCAGGCCCTTGTGTTCTATAAGTGATTGGATACTTATTAAGATAAAACGACTCTTTTTTCTTTCTTTCCCTTAAATCTAAATTTTAATTTGTAATGTGTACATCTATGATAAATTAAAAAAAACTTGAAGCTAGTTCATATGGATCATGTCTGATAAAAAAAAAAATCTGGCAAGCTGAAAATAAGTTTTCAGTAATCATGGTAATATATGCAATTACTGTATTGCAGTGAGCACTTTTAGTTACCTAAAATATATTGCTAAAAACATCTGGCAAACGAGATTACATCAAGATGGTCATGATTTTCTTTGTACCTATCTTATTTATGGCACAAAGGTGAGTGTGTATTTGAATAACAGATGTTCCTGGAGTGCTGGTCAAACAAAGATAGAAATTAAAGTCCTATAAAATCAACTGCTGATCCAAGTCATTCAAAAATTACACAGAACGTCTACGTAAGTCTGGGGCCCTCAAGGGCGTTCATGTCCAGCATTGATCATAATGATACATGTCCATGGAATTTTCTCTAAACCTGTCAGATAGATAATTATTCCTTTGATAGATCCCCTGATCTGTGAATAGACATGTTATGGACATAGTACAACAACTTAGTAACACTTTGTAACTAAAATACATAATAAACACAATATTATATGTATGTACATATGGAATTGTCTCTAAATCTGTCAGATAGATAATTATTCCATGATAGATCCCTTGAACTGTGAATAGACATATAATGGACATATAATACAACAACTTAAAAACACTTTGTTAGCTAAAATATATACCGGTAGTCCGGTAATGTACTCAAAATTCTTTCGAAGCCTGACAAAGAGATGATTATTCATTGTTAGATAATCTGTTCCAAGAATCAAAGTATCTGTTTTTATAATGCATTTCCACATGTAGAGAATTTTGATCCACAAAAAACAGCGTATGTATACATAATTTGTATATTAACATTTATGGACAATTTCATTCTGCAGTTACTTACTAACACTGACAGTACATATACAATTACATTTATAAATACGATCACGATTTTCTGTACGTATTTAAACAAAGCCGGGATGGGGCATGATATGTCATGACAATGAAAAGGTTGTTAACAATAAAGAGACGTGAGAGAAACCTCTTTGTCAAACCGAAACTAGCCGGCCCATAATAACTTGGTAATAAAATTAATGAAGGGGACGTGGACCAGTCTGAGAACAAGGTGTCCAGGTGGAAAATGCATAGACAAATAAATGTCATTTCCTATTTAGTAGACCAAAGGGAGAAATCTACATAAGGCAGAGTGCGGCCATAACAGGTATAACACAAGCAGGGGGGTGAGTCGAAGGATGATACACATATACATATTGATCTGGATTAGAAAACTGTTCAAACGGCCGGTATCTTATCAAATTTTATATGTCCCATTGTTGAACTGTAAAATAGATAAACAGATAGGGGGAATACTCAAATAAAGTGCTTGACTGCTGTTGCATGAGTTTTTTCAAACTCTGTGTATTAAATCAAGTCTTAAATAGAATTAATCAAATTAATTCTGTCTCTTTTTCAATACTGATGGTTTTTCATCTTTTTTTTTATAAATATCTGAACAGTTTTTCTTCTCATACATGAATGTCTTTTACAAAACGTGACAAAAAGATTTTGCAATACATGAACCTCAGAGTAAATTTATCTGTCAACAAACTACCGGTTTATTTCTGACTCAGAATTCAAACTTGATGTGTCATGTGTGCCTTTCTAAAAACATTTCACATCTTGCATAAAATCAGAATCAACCGGGTTAAAGGTACACATAAATGCATGAGTTTTATTAATAAGAGGGTTCACATAAATGCATGAGTTTTATCATTATGAGTATCACTGGTGAATTAAGACGTATTATGACAGCAGGACTACACCTATTCATAATGTATCATTTTCACATGTAAGCATGAAACAGGGACTATTTAAAGTGGAATGTCAACCTCTTGGCCACTAAAAACTCCAACAATGGCTAACCTTTTATTTAAAATCAGTGGAGTAGAAATGAATTTCCTCAGTTTACAAAATGATTACTGTGTTTCATTTTACAAGAACACTTCCTGGTTCCTATGAATCTAAAGCTGCTTAAAAGATGTACTATATGGTATATAAATCATTCAATGCGAAAAAGGGGGACACCAACAAATTAATAAAAAAAAAAATTCTAACCATCTTTTATTCATTTATTAATTTCCTCTATATTAAACCGGCTTTAGAAAAAGAAACAATATATTCAGCTTTAAATGTAATCAAAACTTCAAGCAAATTTGTTTTCTTTAAAATATGATAATATTGAGTAAATGTCCTGAGGTTTTGCTACACATATACGTGATGTTTGTTAGCATCCTACATACACTTAATAAGGAGAGTACATCAAGTGATGACGTAAAGTTAAAATATGCTTTCAAAATTTGTTTACTTGTGTATTTGTACTTTAACAAGAGATTAAAAATCCCATCCCTGTTAAAAATGTTGATCATTATGTAACACTGTCAATAATCAGTTCCATTGATCAATTATCAGTTTATGACAAATGACTGAATTATCTATACCAAAAATCTATAACTGTATAGCATTGAATTGATATACAAATATGATAGAGACTTTCTAAGTATATTTTACTAAGTATATTATACAGGTATCTATAATAATGAGTTGTCAAAAGAATTAATAAGTAATAATGAAGTATACTGGTATTGTTTGTCTTTCATAATTGGAGCTATAACATGTAAAATATTGCCAATCCACCCTCTCTTTTTCTCTAAAATAACCAAATGAACATATCAATCACACTTGCACCAAGGAGTTTAGATTACTTCAGAGATTATTTCAGAGGTAAATACATGCATGTGCAAATCCACCTTTTGTGTGACGTTAAATCTTTTCCTTTCATTTTTTTCCTTTCAATTTAAAAACTTACTTATTTTAGCACTGTCGTCAGCAATAAAATCATATTCTTGAACACTGTCTAAAAATCCATGCACCAGATCATATAAAGGTTTCGCTCCCTTTTCAAGGGCCGATTCCTCTCCCAAACGTGTGCCAGTTGGACTCGTTTGCGTATTTGAAGTTGTATTTTGTCCATTCACAATCACTAAACATGAATATGAAATGATAGCGAGAACTATTTGTCTTCTCATCGTCGCTGAACTTAAATTCATTAACTCACTGTTGATGATTCATTGTCAAATATTTTAGTTTAACAATCCCGCTTTGAAATAACCCTATCTCCTCCTCAGTCCTTGTTGTTCAGGTAAATGGCTTGTGAACTTTGACTCAACGCAATTCTTTAGCCTGGTTCCCGAGGCCTTCCGATTGTGCAACTGCTTGCACAATCGGAAGGCCTCGGGGACCAGGCTACGCAAGCCTATTCTCCCGGATGTGCGGCGCGTCGATTTACCCAAATAGACCCAATAGGACCCATTTTGATCGCAATCGATAGCACATCAATATTGGCAATGTGGTAAATCTTTACTGAATTATCATACTAGATATTAAATTAATTGGAAATTGACTTATTATTGTATTTTTCTGTTTTTAAAATTAAAAACAACATGATAAGCAAAACAAAAACAAAAAAACCCATAAAAAATCACTGCCCGCCTGTGAGGAGTTGGAGAGGGGTGGGGGTTTGATGACTTGCAAATGACATTTTTAAAAAAAAATAGATATTACCCCCCCCCCCCCCTTAAAAAACTGTTCTTTTTCCTCATACTGGTAACTTTTAATATGCTCAAAAAAGTGAAAGGTGGGGCGGTTCTTTTCAATACATGTGAATCTAAGAAACGGTCTGTTTTGAGATAAATTAGTAAACACACACACACACACACACACACACACACACACACACACACACACACACACACAAAGGCGTAATTTGATTACAAAATTCAAAGCTGAAACAGATCTCAGTGTAATTCTGATGATAATATAATTGCATTTCAAATCATTTCACTAATGTGAAAAAAAAAATTAAACAGTGCATGCCGAATGTCGACGTTCTGAGTAATTTGGTCACATGTTTGGTTGACAGGATGTTAATTAAACAAATATAACATCTTCCTCGTCTCCTCTTCACTTTTTCTCTCTTTCTTTTTTTCCCCTTTTTTTCAAACACGGAGGGGGGGGGGATCGACCAACAAAACCCGCTTCTAGATCAGCCATTTACTACTGTTTCGTCCTTAGCTTACATTAACGGATAGTATTTGGCATTGTGAAGTTACTCGACGTCTGACAAGCGAATTTCTGTTTGAAAATAAAAACACCTTAATAATAGGTTACATTAAACTATTATAGGTATTCTACACTTAGTACTGTTCCATGCAGAATTTTTTTTTAGTGAAGTGTGTGTGTCGCTGAAGTTTATGGAAATAAAGAGAAAGATGTCAATGTCAATATTTTAGATAAAAGAAACAGAAAATTGGAAAACAAACCAGACCGAATTATTCAAATACAAGAGATACTCTTTTTACATCAAATACATGTAAAATATTGTTCAATGTAAGATGTTTTTCGTTTAACATTCAAGTAAGCAAGGAGATACATGTTTCGGTAGGTTCAAAAAGGTTACTGCAAATGAATTAAAGAGATGATCTGCATGCATCTGCATGTGACACATATAAAACACGTTTTTTTTTATATTTTCAGGTATCAAAATAAACAAAAGGCCCAGGGGCCACAACTCTCACCTCAGCAAAAATAAACAAAACTGACCAAATCAGCTTTATACCGCATCACTAACTTGGACCACTAAATACAGAACTATATATTGACAATGAATAGGGTATACTAGTATCTTGTTTAAGGTTATCCGATCCTCAGCCTCAAAGTATATTTTTTCCATCATAAAAATATTGTTTGTCCTTCAAACTTTATAAATGAAATGAAAACAAATTTATTGATGGTACCCATGCACTTTACAAAGTAATTGCAAATTCGCCCACGAAATAAAAAAAAGTTGAGAACAAATTTTAAAAAGGTTGTACCGATGCATCGACGGCTCGAGCCCCTCTACTTATGTAGAAGATCTCGATCGGTGGATCCACTAAGCCAGGAATTTCGTTGAATAACTGATCATAATATTATCGCTAGAAGACCAATTAAATCTGTCTATATAATAGACAAACTTGAAGCCTTGGTACGAATTTAAAAAAATCCGAATAATTTAGAGATATCATAGATGGCTGAGGATCGGAGTTCGTTAAAAAGATCTCCACATTTTCTCTCCATATTCTCATGTTTAACACCGAGTCCTTTTTGTTGTTTCAGTTTTTGAGAGGAAGTTTTTCAAAGATTTTTCTATATAGTAGTCCTATGTAAAATCTCGTGGCCCCCTACCCCTTGGGATTATGATATGAACAAACTTTCATCTGTGCTACCCAAGGATGCTTCTATACAAGTTTCAGCTTTTCTGGCAAATGATTTTGAGAATCTATTGAGACGATTTTTTTAAATGTCAACAAATTTTGTAAAAATTCTTAATAATGTCCCTTCGAAAGAGAATGTGGCCCTTCATTTTAACAAACTTGAATCTTCCTTAACTGATGAAGCTTTGTGCAAAGTTTGGTTAAAATTGGCCTAGTGGTACTGGAGAAGAAGACAATTACAAAACAGACAGACGGACGGATTGACAGACATGCGGGCGCCGGACAAAAAGTGATCATGCATAAAAATCACTTGAGCTTTCAGTGCAGATGAGCTAACAAACACAACAACTCAAGCACTATTAAAAAAACCCAAAATAAAACCAAAACATCCTAAAACAAATGTCGAAAACTTGCATAAAAAATAATAATTTTTATAAGGAAAACATCCGTTATTGAATTAACTTTTTATACCTTTAATTAACATGGAAAGTTTGATTTCCCCCAAGCTCAAATCGTAATCATAAACTGTACATTTATGTGAATATGCAAGTTTAGCCATCTCGTGATATTTTCTTAAATAGTTTATTCATCAAAAGGAGTTCCACTGACAAAAAACTTTGGCTAACAGACGGACGAACTGACTTATGTTTACAGA